>NC_044916.1:19979373-20005283 GCF_003576645.1 Ipomoea triloba | reverse complement strand
ATATATATATATATATATATATATATATATATATATATATATATATATATATATATATTTATTTATTTATTAAAATTTTAATTTTTAAAATCAAAAGTACACTAATTTAAACTTTTGACTAAGAATTGACCGGGGACGGGGATTCCCCGTCCCCGCCTAATTCCCCGCGGGGTCGGGGATGGGGACTATTTTCTATTCCCCGTTGCCATCCCTAGATGCGATAGTACAATTTTAGTTGATTAAGGAGTAGCCACAGTATCCTTAATTTAATCAATATTGTACATCAAGTTTTTTCAAAATCGCATAAAGTTTAGGCATAAATTGTGATTAATCATACTTAATATAATGAAATTTAGCCCACAGGCAATTTTGTTATATTTATATGATTGATCAGGTTAAAATACCAAACTATGACCATAATTTAGCCCACAGGCAATTATGTGTCGGCATATAGTTTTTGGTAGTTTTTTGACATTAAGAATAGAAATTCAACCATGTACCCATCTAATTTCTATTCTATTTTTCCAAGGTCCATTATGCTTAAAAATTTAGCCCACATGCAATTTTTATGGCATTCGGATCTAAGATATGCATCATTTACATTGGTAATGTATGCAATTCAGTTCTATCTATGCCTCAAAATTCTAATCCAAACCTTTACCTTTACAGCATCTCAATCCGCTACTCACACAGATTTGAACGTCGAAGTTCCAGAACTTAGGGGCGAAAACTATAAAATGTGGAAGGAAACTATTCTTCTTAATCTAGGGTGGAAAGACTTGGACGACTACGCTATTCACAATGAGCAACCGCCTGTCCCCACTAAAGAAAGTACCCAAGATGAGGTTGCGCTATATGAGTGATGGGATAGATCCAATAGGCTCAGCACAATGTACATCAAGTCGAAAATATCTAATGGGATTCGAGGTTCCGTTAGTGAAAAGCAGAAGGATGTCCGAGCATTGTTCAAGGCTATTGACGACCATTTCGTTACTTCAGAAAAGGCTTTGGCAAGCACCCTCATCATGAGATTCTCCTCTCTTCGTCTCACTTCCGTCAAAGGTGAGCGTGAGCACATCATGGAATTGCGTGACATTGTGGCTCAACTTTAGACTCTTGGGGTAGATATGTCGGATGACTTTCTCGTTTATTATGCTTTGTACACCCTACCATCATCATACGGACCATTTAAAATCTCTTACAACACACATAAGGAAAAATGGTCTATAAATGATTTAATGACCATGTGCATTCAAGAAGAATGCATGTAGATTGTGATGGAAATGGGTGAAAGTGCCATGTTGGCTACAACACGTGAGAAGTCTAAATCTGGAAAATCTCGAGGTTCCACTTCTAAAGCTAAGGGGAAAGGAAACATTCCACCTCAAGCTGACATAAAGAAGGTGCATAAGTATTTCTTCTGTAAAAAGAAGGGACACATGAAGAAGGATTGCATCAAGTACAAGAAGTGGATCGAGAAGAAAGGTAATCTATCCTCATTCGTTTGTTATGAATCTAATATGTCTGAAGTTAACGCTAATACTTGGTGGATTGATTCTGGTTTAACAATCCACATTGCAAACTCTTTACAGGGAATGCAAAATCTGAGGAAGCCGGTGGGAAATGAACGAACCATCTTACTAGGAAACAAGATGGGGTCGCAAGTGGAAGCTATTGGAACGTGCAAGCTTGTTTTGGATAGTGGTTTTGTACTGTTTTCAGAAAAGACATTTTATGTACCGAGTTTCTCCCGAAACTTGGTTTCAACATCCAGACTTGTACCGATGGGATATTCATTTACATTTTCAGACGGAAATTTTAACATTTTTTTATAAATCATCTCGTATTGGATATGGTACATTGTCTGATGGTCTTTATCGTTTTCATTTACAAAACAATACCACTTATAGTTCATTGCATGTTCATTCCGGTTCCAAAAGATCAAGTATTAGTGAGAACTCCTCTATGTTATCGCATCGGAGATTAGGTATCGCATCGGAGATTAGGTCATATCTCCCTTGAACGTATAAAGAGATTAGTAAATGACGGGGTACTTAGTACTCTTGATTATACTGATTTCGAGACTTGTATAGATTGCATTAAGGGAAAGCAGACTAACAAGTCTAAGAAAGGTGTCAAAAGGAGTTCAAGCATATTGGAAATCATACACACTGACATTTGCTGTCCAGATATGAATATGCCAGGTCAGAAGTATTTCATTACCTTTATTGATGATTACTCGAGATTTACTTATGTGTATTTGATTCATAATAAAAATGATGCATTGGATGCCTTCAAGTCCTTTAAGGCTGAAGTTGAGAACCAATGTGGGAAACAAATATAGATAGTAAGATCCAGCAGAGGTGGTGAATACTATGGTAGGTACATTGAAAGTGGACAAGCACTTGGTCCATTTGCTAAGTTTTTTCAAGAACATGGGATTGTTGCCCAATATACCATGCCTAGTTCTCCGGACCAAAATGGTGTTGTTGAAAAAAGAAACCGAAAGCTTATTGACATGGTGCGGAGTATGCTTAGCAACTCCAAACTTCCTAAGTTTTTGTGGGCTGAAGCGCTTAAGACGGAAATGTATATATTAAACCGTGTTCCAACCAAGGCTATCCTAAAGACACCATTTGAGTCATTTAAAGGTTGGAAACTGAGTTTGCAACATATGCGTGTTTGGGGATGCCCGTCTAAGGTAAGGATATATAACCCACAAGAAAAGAAGTTGGACCCAAGAACTATTAGTGGTTTCTTTATTGGATGCGCACAGTCCTCCAAAGGGTATAGATTTTATTGTCCATCTCATTCGACTAGGATCGTGGAATCAAGAAATGCTAAGTTTTTGAAAATGACATGATTAGTGGGTGGGATAGATTCAATGATTTGATTTCTAATCATGATCATATTGAATCATGTCCTTCTACATCATCACATAGGTTGATAATGGATTCAAGCACCCTTCAAGATCAAACGGGTATTGAACAACCTATTTAAGAAATTCCACGAGATGTTGATATTATCTCAACCGATCAACCAATTTAGGAAATTCCTGAAGCGGTAGTTGAACCACTAACTTCTCAAGGAGATGGTAGTTCAACTTTAAGGCGATCTGTCCGAGATAGAAGATCAGCAATTCCTAGTGATTACATAGTGTATCTGCAAGAGTCTGATGTTGGAGCTGAAAATGATCTAGAAACGTTTTCACAAGCCATAAATTGTAAAGAGTCTGATTTATGGTTTGAAGCCATGAAGGAAGAAATGAATTCTATGCGGAGCAATGGGGTTTGGGACCTTGTTGAGTTGCCTAATGGGGCCAAGGCTATTGGCTGTAAATGGGTCTATAAGACTAAAAAGGACTCATTACGTAACATCGAGCGATACAAGGCTAGACTCGTTGCTAAAGGATTCAATCAAAAAGAAGGAATCGATACACGGAGACCTTTTCTCCTGTATCAAAGAAAGATTCACTTCGCATAATCTTGGCTTTGGTTGCACATTTCAATCTTGAATTGCAACAGATGGATGTGAAAACGACATTCCTTAATGGTGATAATGCTGCACGAGGTTAAACAATTCCTTTCTAAGAACTTTGATATGAAAGATATGGGTGAGGCATCTTATGTCATTGGCATAAAGATCCATAGGGATAGATCCCGGGACATTCTGGGACTATCGCAGGAAACCTATATCAACAAAGTCTTAGAAAGATTTCGGATGAAGGATTGTTCACCGAGTCTAGCTCCTATAGTGAGAGGTGATAAATTCAGTTTGGACCAGTGTCCAAAGAATGATTTTGAAAGAGATTCCATGAAGAATATTCCCTATGCTTCGGTTGTCGGTTGTCTCGGGTATGTTCAAGTCTGTACTAGGCCGGACATCGCCTTTGCTGTTGGAATGCTGGGACGATATCAAAGTGATCCGGGTTTAGACCACTGGAGAGCTGCAGAGAAGGTTTTGGGGTATCTCAAAGGTACCAAGGATTATAAGCTTGTGTTCAGGAAGATGAACACTTTGGACATTGTCGGGTACTCTGGCGCGGACTTTGCCTGTTGCTTTGATTCTTGGAAATCAACTTCGGGAAACATTTTCCTTATGACCGGTGGAGTTATTTCATGGAGAAGTGTTAAACAAACTCTTGTCACCAATTCAACCATGGAAGCCGAGTTCGTTTCTTGTTTTGAGGCTACACCTCAAGGTGTATGGCTTAAGAATTTCATTTCAGGGCTTAGAATTATGGATTCTATTTCTAAGCCGTTAAAGGTTTATTGTGACAACTCAACTGCGGTCTTCCTGGCTAAGAACAATAAGAGTGGGAGTTGAAGCAAGCATATCGACACTAAGTACTTAGCCATCAGGGAGTGTGTTAAAGATAAGAAAGTGGTCATTGAGCACATAAGCACTGAGTTGATGATTGCAGATCCCCTAACTAAAGGCATGCCACCATTCAAGTTTAGGGATTTTGTTGAGAAAATGGGACTTGCGCCCACGTTGTAAAATTTGTATACATACAGTTATTGTTATATGAAATTCTTAAAGCATTCAGATATTTTATCGTTATTGTATTGTGCACACATTCTGTTGAGAAAATATATTTTTTGAACCTGTAATAAATATACGGTTTATCCATTAAGTTTTTATTACCACAAAAATGCTTAGAGAACAAGTTACATTGTGATTATAGTAGATGCTACTCACATTAAGAGGACGTATCTCTATAGTTCATGTTTCTTTGTTTTCTTTGAGTTTGTACTTGCACCAAGTGGGAGAATGTAACATTTTTCCATTAAGGAAAAATTATTGGTGCAAGATAATGATGGCTTTCAATAGCCATTATGTGGTGAATTGTAACGGCTGTAACGGTAACCGTTACAATCGTTACACAACCTATAATGATTGCCCTATAGGCTATATAAGAAGGGGTTCCCCACTGCTCAAGTTACTACTTTTACACCATCTATACTAAGTCCTGAGAGCAAGTGGGAGACATACTACTATACAGACACTCTGCAGGAATCCTACCACAACTTACAGCATCTACAACCTACAGGATCTACAACAGATTCATAAGCAAATACAACTATGCTGGAGGTTAGTCTAATATGGTTAAATTCTTACATTAACTTCTTCTGGTTCCTCAATTAATTCTTCTTCAATGGTGACATTGTTTTCAGTAATATCTTCCTCATTTTCAACACGATGTTCTCAACCAATATTAACTTCAACTAGGCCTTCATCAGACACAAAAACATTCTGATTTTCTTCCACTTCTTCCGCAATGTCTTCCCGTTCAACAACATCTTCTTCAACAGTGTGATCAACAGTGTTAATCACAACATTTACATCCACAAGATTTTCTTCATCAATTGCTGGTTATTTCTCGACCATAATGGGTTCATCATGAACTGGATCGGAACATCAAAAATTGCAGATTCATTTTCAACAGTAGTTGTTTCCCTGTTGTTACTTTCCAGAAGAGCATCTAGAAAATCATTGGCTATATTTAAAGGTTGTTCACCTGAACGATGGTGCATATCAACCAATGATCTTTCAAGTGCCACTTGAAAGTTGACTTCATTTATTCTTTCCAAAGCCTCAGAGTCGAGGCTTAGAATATTTTTCTTCAATGGCCGGTGCCTTCCCTTTCCATTTCTCAATCTTTTCTTGCAATTTGAATTGATATATGCTATTGATTCTTTCTATATCAATGGCTTCTATGATCAGATCCGTTCCACACCATTCTAAGGTAAATGTTTCGTTTTCTTCCATCTCCGGGCAGACGTTTGCGAAATGAGGTGTATATTTTTCAAGTCTCCAATCCCTCCATGCTTTGACTCTATTTAACTACTCCAATAACTCAAGATCATCTCGGCTTGATACGGAATCAAACATGATAGGTTCTGCATCATTTGTTTCGACCAAGGGTTGGCTTGAAATTCTTCTTTGCAATTTGTTTAACACTTGCACTTTAACTCCACCAAGTTCCACAGGGTGGTGTCTTCTATTTCAATAAATAAATATAACATTTTAATATAAAGTACTAATATTGGGCACTTATTTTTGCGCACCGCGCATAGAAAATACTAATCTATCTACTATACTAATAAGAGGCAAAGAGAGTTAGGCCTAAAATGGGTAGAAAAAATGGCGGTCAAATTATTTAATCAAATGGATGGATCAGATGAATTATTTAATCAAAAAGATGGTTAAGATAATTCAGATTAATATTATTAATAGAGATTACCTAATCTAACCTTACTTTTATGATTATCCGTTAAGTTTTCCGTTAAATATTCTGTTCTCCGTTAACATTCCGTTAACTTTTAACTTACCCATTAATTTCTATAAGAAAAGTCTTAGGTTCGAACCTCATCTCAATCAAATTTGACATAATTAAGTTTCTCACTCTATTTCACTCTTATTAAATTAAATAAATTAGTGGCTACACCAAAAAATGATACATATGTATTTCTTTAATTTAGAATTATGTGTCTACAATATCTTTATTTGAAAAAATTATTCATTATCAAAAAATTAAATTAAATAAGAGAAATAATTTCATTAGTTATACTGTCTTTATTTTCTCTCATGCAAAGATTCTTTACATTCAAATTTATCAATTGATATTCATTACATTGTCCATTATCTTATTTTTACAATATCTTGTAATTAAATATCAAAGTTATAGTACAAAATAATGTTATATATTTATTTACCAAATATTTTATTAATACTATGAAAAAAAATTTTAAAATAATTTGAAGCTAATTATATTAACTACTTGGGGATTGGTTGACAAAGAGAGTACTCAAATAATAACCCAACAAATTAAAGCGGAATCACTCTATTTTACTCTTATTGAATTAAATAAATTAGTAGTTACACCAAAAAATGATACATATGTATTTCTTTAATACCATGAAAAAAATAAAAAAGAATAGTTTGATACCAATCATATTAACTACTTCAGGGATTTGTTTACAATGAAAAAACTCAAATAACCCATTACCCAGCAAATTGAAGCGAGAAACTATCTTTTAATATCTTTGGAATACATAATATTTTAAATTTTCAAATTTTTATTAATTTATTTAATCTTTTTTCTTAAACTAGGAATTTCTTTATCCACAATAACTTATTCAACAATAATGGTTGAAGCAAATGAACCCCAAGCAGAACACCTAAAGGAAAGTCCATAGCTCCTATATCATAATCTCATTGCATGACGTTGTCATCTATGCTACCAACAATAACCGAATTGCAAATAACACACTACCAACAAAAAGGAAGAGAACAAATAGTAAAGATGAAGACAATGACAATGTTACTCAAAAGAGAATTAAGAACACTTAGAAAAATTCAAATTAAAAGTAGTATTTATTTAGACAATCATATTTAGACCAAATATTTAGACTATCGATTTTACGAGGTTGCAAACATTTATTTTAGTAATAATTATAATGAATTTTCTATATTATCTTGGACTCATATACTTTGAGTTAGATATTTAAATAAAAAAATTCGACATTCAATTACCTATGTATAAACTTCTCCTATATAATCTTGTATTGATATACTTTCAAATATTTATTTAAATATAAACATTGGGCATTAACACATTCGCGCAATGCGCGTATAAAACTAGTAATGTAATAATTGACAACTTGTGGAACCACAGATGAACACGCTGATGGAAGAAGTGGTACAAGAATCGCCGCTATCTGCAGGTGTTAAGTCACCGGAATCTGCACAATGGGGCACTCCGGTGGAAACGCCCAACTCAGCTTGGGGTAGGAAGGAGACCATCGATCCAGTTGAGGTCGAGGAAGTTTCAGACGAAGACACCATGGATGACGACAACGTGGACCCAAACTGTCCCAGAATTCCAGTAACAAAAGAGGAGAAAGAGAGGCTATGTAGACCTTGGCGTCGATCCCTAATACTCAGAGTGCTTGGGAGAAAGGTGAGTTACTCATACCTACTGCAGCGTCTCCAAAAGATGTGGAAATTAGATGCGAGCTTCGATTTAATCGCCCTAGATCAAGAGTATTTTCTGGCGAAATTCGAATCCATGAGGGATTACGAATTCGCGAAGTTTGAAGGTCCTTGGACCATTCTGGGTCACTATCTGACAGTACAGGAGTGGGAATCCAACTTTCACCCTCACAAGAACAGAGTAAAGAAACTACTGGTATGGGCAAGACTCCCCGAGCTCCCAATCGAATATTTCGAGGAGAAGTTCTTGATGAAAATCGGAAAGCAAATAGGCCGTCCGGTGAGAATTGACATGACAACCAGTTTGGTATCCATCGGCAAGTTTGCCAGAATCTGTGTAGAAGTGGACCTATCAAAACCACTTTTGGCCAAATTCACACTGGAGGACGAAGTGTTACCCATCGAACATGAAGGTATACATTTAGTTTGTTTTAGTTGTGGTATATATGGCCATAAACAGGGACAATGTGGAGGGGAGAGGGCTGAAACAATGAACACAGATGATCCATCCAATGTAAATGCCCAGGGCAACGATCAACCGGATAACGTGAGGCCAAAAGGCCCGCGCCAAGACAATACACCTCGTCGTGATTACAAGGAAAATTTCGGGTCATGGATGCTAGTTGCAAGGAAAGAAAGGAGAGGCCCTAGGAGAAATGGGAATGGTCCTCAGGGGCACGCTACAAATGACACCGCTAAAAGAGTTCCTGCCTCCACTACTCAAAGGAACATAATCTCAGAATCTCGCTTTGCAGTACTGAATAATTTGAATGCAGATGGGGAAAGCAACCCCGACATAGGTGGAGGCTTCCGGGCTACAGAGCAGTATGGGATGTCAACACTACTGAGAATCAAAACTAAACACAAAGCCGCAGCAACAGGGGACCAGGATTTTAATTTTCCAACTGTAATGAGGAACCAGACACAGTAGGTAGGGCATGGTACGTTCAGAGGAAGAGGTGGCAGAGGAGGAGCCCCAAGACGGGCAGCAGCAGAGTCCGAACATACTGTCGTCAGGGGGCATAACTACGGGAAACAGATTTCAAGTACGGTCATGTATCAGGTAAATGAGGAGATCCCGGAATCCTCACACAGGGAAGAATTTGATTTTTCTATGAAATAAAATCCCCCAGACGTAACAAGAATCTTACAAAGTAGAAAAGAAGACAATGAAGTCGAGATGCTAGAGAATGTTGGTCGATTGGACCAAGTCGATACGATGTTGGGTGATCGCTCGTGCTCCTGAGCACAGAAGCTTCCCCATATGTTAAAATGAACTTCTTTATTTGGAATTGCCAAGGTGCAGCCTCGAAGGCCTTCAGACGCACCCTAAAACAGTTTTGTAGAGTTTATGCACCGGATATGGTCTGCCTACTCGAACCAAAGGTGTCAGGGGAACAGGCCAATCGCATATGCATTAGTTTTGGTTTTGAAGAATGGGTGAGAGTGGAAGCTGTTGGGCTCTCAGGAGGTATTTGGATCTTTTGGAACAATCCGTTGAAGATACGAATTCTGGGTACACACCCACAATTCGTAAACTTACAGATAGAGGAGAACAATTCGGCACCATGGGTATTGTCAGTAATCTATGGAAATCCTAATCAAACCTTGCGAAAGAAACTGTTTTCAGACCTTTCAGCTAATGATTTTAGTCCACATATCTGTTGGGTGGCCTGTGGTGATTTTAACTCAGTAACTGGGATGGAGGAGGTGAGCAATTCAGAATGCTTCAACACATCAAGATGCTTCGAGTTTAGGGAATGGATTTTTCGAGAAGGGTTGATTGACTTAGGATTTGTAGGATCAAAGTTCACATGGATGAGAGGTTCAAGTTTGTCTTCATTTAAAGGGGCTAGACTGGATCGGGCATTAGGTAATATCAATTGGAGAACCAGATATCCAAACGCAACAGTTGAACACCTACCGATGGTAAGCTCTGACCATTCACCACTATTGCTCAAATGCACGCCCCGCCAAGGATTGGAACCAAAGAAAACCTTTAGATTCAACATGGCATGGACACTACACGAGGATTTCATCAACTGTATAAAAAACTCATGGGACACAGGGAAGGAGCTAGAGGAGAATAAATCCAAGATGGCAGAAGCTTTATTAGAATGGAACAAGCTCACGTATGGGAATATTTACCATAGAAAAAAAAGACTCTTGTCCAGGATCGAAGGAATTCAGAGAAGTCTAGCAGTTAGAGTTAGGAACGACCTATTAAAACTTGAAAGGAAGCTAAGGGAGGAATTACAAACTACACTGCAGCAAGAAGAACTAATATGGTATCAAAGATCGAGAGAAGAGTGGATCACTTCAGGGGTATCCAACACCAAATTTTACCACACGGCTACTACAGTAAAGAAAAACAGAACAAAAATCAGAATGTTACGCTCTGAAGGGGGAGATTGGATCTCAGAAAGGGACCTCCTGATAGATTATGTGCGCTCATACTTCAAACAGCTATTTTCAGACATCCACCAATATAATTTTCAACACCAATTACCAGGTTACTTTCCTATATTAAGTGAACACGAGTGGCTTAAGGTAAATCGTCCCTTTCAACCGGAAGAGATCAAGAAAGCTTTGTTCGAAATGAATCCATGCAAAGCTTCGGGACCCGATGGTTTTACCGCAGGGTTTTACCAAAAAACATGGGAGGTCACTGGTGGCAGCATCATCAATTTTGCCTTAAGTTTTTTCTCAGAAGGACAGCTTCCTAGAGGCTGTAATGATACAATGATTACTCTATTACCAAATGTTCCAGTTCCTGAGAGTGTAAAACAGCTAAGACCGATAGGCCTGTGCAATGTCACATATAAAATTCTGACAAAAACAATGGCATCCCGGCTCAAAGATATCTCAAAGAAGCTGGTAGGACCTCATCAGACGAGTTTCGTATCTGGGAGACAGATTACAGACAACATCATCATCTTTCAAGAAGTCCTAAATTCCATAAAGACAAGGAAAGCAGCGGTTGGTTGGCTAATCATGAAAATAGATCTAGAGAAAGCTTATGACAAGCTAGCATGGAGCTTCGTTGAAGGTACATTGGTGAAGATCGGCTTTAGTGACATATGGAGGCGGAACATTATGACCTGCGTTACAACCTCAAGATTGGCAGTAAACTGGGAAGGATCAACCTCAAATTGGTTTCACCCCAAGAGGGGAATTCGACAGGGAGACCCCATATCACCCTTACTCTTTGTTCTATGCATAGAAAGGCTTAGCCATATCATTAATAACTCTATCAACTCTGGAAAATGGAAAGGGGTGAAATTGAGTAGACAGGGTCCTTATTTGTCTCATTTATGTTTTGCAGACGACATGATTTTGTTTGGAGAGGTAACTACGGAACAAGCGGAAGAGATGATGCATTGCCTGAGATTATTCTGCGATCACTCTGGACAGACCGTAAATGTTCAGAAATCCTCGTTATTCTTCTCCAAGAACACGCAACTGGAGGTGCAAGAAAGAATTATAGAGCTAACAGGAATAGCAAGGGTCGAAGATTTGGGAAAATATTTAGGAATTCCCGCAATCCATGGAAGATTGAAAAAAGAAACTTATGCAGGCCTCATCGAGCGTATCCATCACAAGTTAGCAGGCTGGAAGACGAAGACTTTGTCGCTTGCAGGAAGACAAATCCTTGCCCAAGCTGTCCTAACCGCCATCCCATACTACACTATGCAATCAACGCTGTTACCTAAAGGAGTGATCAGTTCGATCGAACGTTCAGTACGAAGCTTTCTATGGGGCAGCACACCCGATGTGAGAAAGAGTCATCTAGTAAGTTGGGAAACAGTCACCAAAACCAAAGACAGAGGTGGCCTGGGATTAAGAAACCTCAAAGCTTATCACATGGAGATGAATACCCGTTAAGTAAAACCTCAAACCTCAAACCTCAAACCTCAAACCTCAACCCTAGTGAGAAATGGGTTGAACACTGATAAGTGCATATTTGATCATATTTAATCCCCATATTTAACCTTATTTGTCCACTAGAATGTATAAATTGTGTTCAATATAACCTTAATTTTCTTTACTTTGATTAATGTTTGCAACAATCACCTTATTTGGAATAAAGTAAAGAAAATTAGGTCATATTGCATTTAATTGGGTGATTTAGAGAAAACCTAAGTTTGATTTGTAATAATCATCTTTAATTAGTCATCCTAATGTTTTTAATTGCTTGTGGAAATATCAGGAAAATCATGAAGATGTAAAGAATCATGAAGGGACAAGAACAAAAGTGAGAAGATGGATGATGATGAATTAAAGTGGAAGACAAAAGCAAAGAAGATTAGGTCCATTTTCATCATGAAGATCAGCCAATAATGGAGTCAAAAGAATGGTATTTTTAATGGTCTTGATCACAAGGACAAATCAAGGCAAAAGTGGAGCAAAATAATAATGAGCTGAAATTTACGCATAATTTGCCCACTGTTCGGTAATTCAACAATATCTCAGTCTAGGAATGTCCAAATTAAGTGATTCTTGAACCATTAGAAAGAATATTGCAAGGGCTACAACCTTTCCAGAGATACGAAATTTGTAATTCTGACCGAAAAATGGTCAAAAGCAGCCTTGAAGTCGAAGTTCCAGATTTCGTCCTAATCTGACCACTGCTCGGTATTTTGGTCATATCTGATTGTAGGAATATCCAAATGGGATGATTCAAACGGCATTGGAAAGAAGATTTAAAGATCTACAGCTATGATTAGGGCCATAAACTCCAAATCTGGTAGAACATGGACTCCATGTGCCTTCACAAATCATGTGCATTATACACCATGTTGTGGGCACCTCACTTTTGCAATTTGCCAACCAATACCCATCATGCTTTGCCTCCTCATGAACAAGTATAAATAGAGGTCTTCCTTGCAGGAGAAAGAACACCATCACACACCATTCCATACCAAGCTTCCTACAATGTAGAACCAAGTAGTAGAGTAGAGTAGAATTTATTTCTTTCATCTTTGTAGTGTAGTTTTATTTACCTTATGCAAGTTTATTTTCTTTATGCTTTATGTTATTTACATTTCTTCTTCTTTTAATCTATTATGCTTATTTAGTTTAATTTGGGTTTAAGGTAGGAATTTATTATTTATCTTGATGTTACCTTGCTTTTAATTTCATAAGGGGTAGAATTATAATTATGGATCATAAGCTTGTTCAAGAGGCTTTGTTTGTAACTTGTTAGTAATTACTAGCTATCTTTATTGGCAAGTAATTGGAGAGTATTTGCTACAACGAAAATTGTGTAAAAACTCTAGCCACCTCTTGTACAACCCAAATATCTCGCTACGAGAGTAGTGGACGAATTGGGGGGCTTAATATATTTTGTGTACTTCAAGAGCTTGAGGTTGATACGTCACAAAAGTGGGGCAACCCTTGCTCTAATTCAAGATACGGTAGGATCTTGAATTCTTAAGTGTATGCCCTCTTGATCCATGATTATTGTTCTCCCTAATCATAAGATACTAAAGCATCTTGATAGTAATGATTCCTAGCTTTAATCTTATATTTTCTTATTGTATTTATTTCCTATTTTTAGTTTGTTAATTCATCAATTTATGTTTATGATTGTGCTTGGATTCTCGTTAGTGGGTTAATAAGCTCTAAAGTAAATAATTGCACAACTACGTGCCATAAATGCCAATCCTCAGCGGAACGACAAATCTAAACCCGTATACTTTATTTTTGACAGCGATCAAACACAAAATTCTGGTGTGACAAATGGCTAGATGAATACCCGTTAAGTAACTATGCGGTAACTCAGATTCCTCAGTCCGAAGTGTCAAATACAGTGGCAAGCTACTGGGATAGAAGAGATGGTTGGGATTGGAGCAGATTGAGTCATATCCTCCCGTTAGCTCAGCTGGAAAAATTGGCTGCACTCATTATTGATGAGGATCTGGATTCGGAAGACACTGTTGGGTGGGAGAATGAGGCGTCAGGAAGGTTCTCAGTTAAATCAGCCTACAATATTGTTGTAAAGCACTTAGAGTCAGATGGTCAAATCGACTTACAGAGGCCACTAAGTGGAATGCTATTTGGAAATTAAAGACACCGAGTCGGATTAAGACATTCTTATGGCTGGTTCGCCATGAAAGGATCATGACGAACAGTTTGAGGATGAAGAGGTGCCTGACCACAAGCGATAAATGCTGGTTTTGCGAGGATAAGGTGGAGGATATTGATCATGCATTACGCAGGTGTGCAGTGGCAGAAGATGTGTGGAGGAAAGTACTCCCAGCTTATCACATGGAGATGAGGAATGTGCCATTCAGGGCTTGGCTAGATCAAGGCATTGCAACCAAAGGGAATGCGAATAGGCCCCAACAGGATAACATTCTATTTGCAGTCACCATATGGTGGATTTGGAAGTGGAGGAACGAGGGAGTCTTTAACAACTCAACCCAACCCCTCCAATCAAAGATACAATGGATCAATAATCAAGTAAAGGAGGTAAATGCAGCATTCTGTAGATTGGAAAACCAGCAGGGTACTTCACAGCTGGGCAACTGGGAAAAGCATAGCTGGGCTAAACCAGAAGATGGCATAGTAAAAATAAATTACGATAGGGCCGTAGACTATAATACAACAATAGCAGGATGCGGAGGTATCGCTAGGGATTCAATGGGAACATGGCTGGGAGGATATGTCAATAAGATAGGATCATGTACACCGGCTCAAGTAGAGGCTTGGGCCCTACTGAGGAGCATTCAATTAGCTAGGAAAATGGGATTTAGAAGAGTCGTATTTGAAGGAGATTCAACTGAAATAGCCACCGAAATGATGAGGAATCAAGTATCTAATCACGTAATTCAGAATATTCTCAAAGCATGTAAACAGGAGGCGAGTTACTTGGAAGCTTGGGGACTAAGTACAGTTCCCCGTGAAGTGAACAAAGCCGCGGACTATCTAGCGAAGTCATCCCTGAAGTTTCCGAAGGGAATGCACGTCAAGACTAATCCTCCAGAAGACTTACTCCATGTAATTGAGGATGACAAAATGGCCTACCCCTCATGGCGCTATATGTATAATCAAAGTAGATAAGAGCTATGTACTGGGTTTCCCCCTTCCAAAATTAATAAAAAAAAAATAGTATACGTATTCTTTTATTTATAATTATATAGAAATATATTATAGAAAAGAAAACACATAAGAAATTACTTTTGTATTCAATCAAGATTTTTAAATTAAAGACTTTCAAAACTTTTAAAGTGATGAATTTTAATTGATTTTTGTAGAGTTTTTGTAAACTTTCCTAGAATCTTTTAAACACTTATCAACTTTGTAAGAGTCTATAAATATCCGTAGGACAAACATTTATAGACTTTTAAAAACCTTTTCGTATTAAAAGTCTACAAAAGTCATTAAAACTCTAAATTGAATACACCTACACAAACATTCCATAACTTCTATTAATATATTATTTATAATTTTCTTACAAAAGTATATTTTTATAAATTATAAATAAATTAATGCATTGTAAAAAAATAAAAAATAAATATTCATTGTCACAAAAATAGAGTATATTAATCTCTCAAAAAATTCAACTTAACACAAATACATATATTACTAATAATTAACATACAATATACAATTATATTAATTAAATAAAAATTATAAAATATAATTGTATTTCCAAATAGAATATTTATGTATTTTCATAAAACAAAATTAAAATATTTATGTTGTTGTTGCTGCTGTTCGCAGCAAATTTTTGCTGCAAACAGTAGCAAGCTTTGATGCGATCGCAACAATTTTTTTCTTGCTACGATCGCAACAATTCTTTTTGTTGCAATCGTAACAATTTTTTTTTCTAAATATCAACAAATAATAATTTTTCGTAGCAAAGTATATGAGTATTTATAAAAATTTTGAAACGTAAGGTTTTTCTGGTTTAGATAGAGAAAAAAAAAAGTATGTAGAGAATGTTAGAAAAGTTTGGGGTTTGAGGGTCAGATTTCATCTATTTATACTAATGAAGAAAATGTCTACACAAATCTTATTCTGACAGAGTCTACAAAATTTAATAACTTTTTGAATACCAGTAGACTTTTAAAGACTCTAAAAAGTCTGAATTGAATACCAGTATACTTTTAAAGAGTTTTGAAAAGTCTGGATCCAATACCGTAGACTTTTAAAGAGTCTTTAAAAGTCTAAATTGAATACCACCAAACTTTTAAAGTTAATAAAAGTCTTTATAAATCTATGAAGGTCATGATTGAACACACCCCTTATTGATTGAAAAGTATATAGCTAACTATGAAAACAATTGGATTAACTTTATAATTATATTAACAAAAAATGTATGCTTTAATTTAAAATTTTTTGAGTCATTTTTTTAAAGATTTGATTAAAAATATTTATACTTACTTTATTTACGAAATTAATAGGATATGCATGCAAACTGAAAATTTAAACTCCATTTACATTCGCATATCAAAAAAAAATTTATTCCTTAAACTTCAACAACAACGATGTAGCGTATCGCACTCTGAGCTTCAAAGTTAAACATTATACAGTTACATTATCGCAACTAATTAAAAAATAATCGATAAACACACATTATTATTGTGTAGATCGTGATCCTGTGTGGACCACGATCTAAAAACACATCATGTACATTATTTTAACTCATAAAATATATTATTTTACATAAAAAAATTATTATTTTAATACATAAAATACATTATGTATTATTCTAATTCATAAGTGCATTATTTTAACACATAAAGTATATTATTTTATTCTAAAAATTTCATTATTCGAAAATATATAAAGTACACTATTCAAACACATAAAGTACATTATTTCATCCAAAAATTTCATTATTCTAGCACATAATATATATTATTTTACCAAATAAAATACTTATCTTATCTCAGAATGTTCATCATTCTAACACGCGTGCTGAAGGGGGATTTTTTTTTTCTTTTTAACATCAAAACAACTCTGTTTTGGACCGTGGTGGTCCATACAATAATTTGCCATAAAACACAAGATAGCTAGAAAGGAAAGAAAACGTTGTCCTCTGATCTAGCTAGGTATAAATGAAAGGAGTAATCTTGATAACTAAGCCAGGGAAAACATCATCAGGATCTTGAATGTGAGGATTCTCTTCCACAATGAAAGGGTCTCCGCACTTCTCGCTTATTGTCTGCAACGTCTCCCCCTCACGCACAACGTAAATCTCCTCGCACCGCCTCTCAAACGGCGGCACCACAACTCTGCCGCCGTTGGCCGCCGCACTCTCGGTCGTTGTAACCCATCCGCCTGCAAAGCAGCTCAGAAGCAGCACCATCGCCACCGCCGCCGCCGCCGCCGCGCTGTACCAAGAAACCTTCACCGCCATTATGGCACCCGCGGGCCACCTAATAATAACTCTCAACATGTTTAGTGTTCTCTTATATATGAATTAAGGAGTTTGTATATACATACTATACGGTGGTTGTGTAGGTACGTTGAGGATTGGATTGTCTTATAGTGGGATATCGATCGATGTTGAAGTGGGAGCTGAGGGAGTTGAAACGTTAAGGAAATGTAACTGCCAAGGGAAGAAGAAATCCAAACATCATCATCGTATATATCATATCATGAAAGAGATGGATATATATATGGACGTACAAGCTAAGTGCAACAACTAAACCAACACCAACAATAAATTAAATTAATCATATCAACACATTGGTCACAAGAGTATTTACCGTAAAACTTCGCTCTCGTGTAATAGCCAATAAATTTTGCACAAGAAACAAGAGTATCCACGGTCTAAACTTCGTTCTTGTGTAATAGCTTGCAAACTATACATGAAAAATGAAAAAATAGTATCCACTAGCTAAACTTCGTTATAGTGTAATAGCATGCAAACTATACATGGGAAACAAAAGTATGGGCTAAACTTTAATTTAATTTGCTCTTGGATAATAGCCTGCAAACTATACCGGAAAAAGCAAATCACACTAGAAAGACCTTGTGTGACAAAAATCAAACTCATAACCTTTTAATATGTGAATCACAAACAATGCTCATTCACATGACGTGTTCTTTAAAAAAGCTAGATTTTATGCATAATTTTTTGTCACTCGGAAGTTATGTGACATAATCAGATGTAACAAAAACCTCAACTTTTATATATATATATATATATATATATATATATATTTTGAACTAATGCCAAATAGATCCTTCAACTAAAAAAAAAAAAGAAGGTACAATTAACCCTTTAAAAAGCTCCAATTAGACACTTTTACTTATCATTTTTATGCAATTAATTAATTAACAAGTTACCTCTAGATAACTGGTATTTTTTTTTAATTTACAAATTATTTAAAATAAAAATTATTTTAATAGTAATTAAATTATTTTATAAAAAAAAAAAACCTAGCGACGACTTTCCCGTCCAACCGGATGAAGAAGCCTGCCTGGCTCCTTCGACCAATTGGACCAAAAAAAACAAGATTGACGGCTTCAATTCCCGTCCCGTTGAGAAGCGAACACTCTAAATTTTTTTATTATAAAATTTATTTTTTAATTATATTTTTTAAAAAGTTACCTGTTGGAGTTTACCTACAAAATAAGCTAGTTGCACAAATTTAAGAAGTTATTGACTAAATTGCATAAAAGTGAAGAGATGAAGTGTCTAATTAAATTTTTTTTTTTTAGTTTAGAAAACTAATTGCACTTTGAACTATAATTGAAGGGCCGACTCTTATTCTTATTTTTTTGGTATGTCACCTTGGAATGGATATTTTATTTTTTATGTTTATTGTTTCCCTAACGACTTCATGAAGGGATATTATGATGCGTTTGACGTATTTAATTATTTAAAATAAATTAATGACCACATTATTTTATTTTATTTTTATGGGCTGGGTATATAAATAATGCAGCATGCTTCGAGAATGAAAATGACATATAAACGCACGAATGGAGATTTCATAGCTTGCGTTTTAATATGTTACAAGAGGTAGATGGCATTGCGTATGAAATAGAAGGTTTATGACTTGTGATAGGATAACAAAAACCTAATACTGAAACAGACGGCTGCTTTTGCCACTATATACGGTGTTTGGTTGGATAGAAAATGGTGAATTCTTTGAGATTGAAATTTTTAAAATTTGAGGGAAAAGTATTTTATTTGGTTTAGTTTATGAGAGAACATTGAGAATGTTTTTCAACGGTATATGAATTTTTCAAATTTCTGTATAATAAGTTACCACCACTCTTTTGGTATTTCAATTCCGAGTCAATTCCTTTTTTGGTCCTAGACTTATAGTGACAAAGACAATTTTAGTCCTGCATAAAAAAAATTAGACAATTTGTGGCACATTTATTGTAACGAAGACAATTTTGGTCCTCCGTCTATATTTCCGTTTGAAGGCCGTTTAAGAGAGGGGTAATTGCGTCATTTCATGATGTCTCCTTCTCTCTATTACATCCCTGCTCCACGTGCCTCCCTTACTGGCTTTCTCCTGAATCGTGATCTTTGTTACGCTACCTCCGCTGCGTCCCAGGCCGAGAAGCCTTCGTCTGGAAATGAGCTGACAAGAAAAATCATCGATGAGTTCACTGGTGCCGGATTGATCGGGAAAGTCTGCCAAGTTATTGGAGTCGTCATAGACGTCAGATTCGACGAGGGATTGCCTTCGATCCTCACCGCTCTCGAGGTGCTCGACAACAAAATCAGGCTCGTGCTTGAAGTGGCGCATCACTTGCGTGAGAACATGGTGATGGATAATTGCTTATTTGCTTGGTTGTGTTTTGATCGATTTGGGCGTCTGGGTTTTGTCCTATTGGATCAGGGCAATCTGGTGTAAAGATTAGATCTTGAAATTGGGTTTTTTTTTTCGACGAGTGCGGCGGCGACGGGGATAATGACTTTGGGGAAGAAGGGTGAAGGGATAGTGAGGAGCCATTCTTTTGGGAGGAAAAGGGTTGTGCTGTCAAGTGCTTTACAGTATGATGATTTTATTACCAACACAGATACAAAGAAGCTTTGTAGGGAGGTTTCACTATAAGAAAAATGCACATAAACAACACTATAACGACAACAGTTTTTGACAAAAGTGTTGTCTTTTGTGTAAAAGACAACAATTTTGGTCAAAACCGTTGTCTTTAACGCAACACTTTTATCAAAGACAACAGTTTTTAGTGAACCGTTGTCTTTAGTGTGTTGCCTTTGTGCATTTTGTCAAACGACAACACCGCAACGACAACGGTTTTTAAAAACCGTTGTCTATGTGCATTTTTTTTTAAATAAACGACAATGGTTTTATGCAACCGTTGTCGTTGGTGTGTTGTCTTTAAGTGCACTTGAATACACAACACTAAAAAGACAACGGTTTTTTAAAACCGTTGTATTTGCGCATTTATTTTCTTAAAAAAAGACAACAGTTTTATTTAACAGTTGTCGTTTGTGTGTTGTCTTTAAACACATTTGAATAGACAACACTTAAACGACAACGGTTTATTAAAACCGTTGTCTGTGTGCGCTTGTTTTTTTTATTTAGACAACGGTTGTATTTAACCGTTTTCATTGGTGTGTTGTCTATATGTGCACTTGAATACACAACACTACAAAGACAACAATTTTTTAAAACCGTTGTTTTTGCGAGTTTATATTTTTTAAAGACAACGGTTTTGTTTAGCCGTTGTCATTGGTGTGTTGTTATTAAACGCATTTTAATACACAACACTCCAAAGACAACAAGCTAATTACAACCAAACGGATATTGATCAAGTGCGTTCTGAATGGGCAGATTCTGTATCAAGTTATATACAGTAGGTATCCTGAATGGGCAGGTTCTTGTGTATTTTAATTTGAACGTTGTGAGCATGGTGTATTTTGAACATTATTGTGAACATTGTGTATATCGAACATTGTGTACATCGAACATTGTGTACTTTGAACATTATTGTAAGCGTTGTGTATTTTGAACATTATTATGCTATGATGCTTACAAGTTAAAAACAATAGTCTATTTGACAATACAAGTTTTGACAACACTTAGTAGACAACGATTTTTAAATGTTGTCTTATATATAAAAGACAACGCTTAAAATCCGTTGTCTATTGGCTTGACTTTCAACAATGCTTTTATTAACAACGTAACACAGAATAGACAACGGTTAAAAACTGTTGTCTATGCATGTGACTACAACACTGGCTTTAACAACACTCAATAGAAAACAATTAAAAACCGTTGTCTTTTTTAGAAAAGACAACAATTTAAAACCGTTGTCTTTGCTCAGGACTTACAACAACACCGATTTCAACAACACTCAATAGAAAACGGTTAAAAACCGTTGTCTTATCTAGAAAAGACAACGGTTTTTTAACTGTTGTCTTTGCTCGGGACTTACAACAACATTGGTTTCAACAATGCTCAACGGTTAAAAATTGTTGTCTTTTCTAGATTAGACAACGGTAAAAAAACGTTGTCTTTGCTCGGAACTTACAACAACACTTGTTTCAACAACACTCAATAGACAACGGTTAAAAACCGTTGTCTTTTCTAGAAAAGACAACGGTTTTAAACCGTTGTCTTTGCTTGGGACTTACAACAACACCGGTTTCAACAACACTCAATAGACAACGGTTCAAAACCGTTTTCTTTTCTAGAAAAGACAACGGTTAAAACCCGTTGTCTTTGCTCAGGAGTTACAACAACACCGGTTTCGACAACACTCAATAGACAACGGTTCAAAACCGTTGTCGTTTCTAGAAAAGACAACGGTTCAAAACCGTTCTTTGCGCGGGACTTACAACAACACCAGCTTCAACAACAGAAAGTTTATGATAAGTCTCTTTTGGAATTCTTGCCTCAAAATGTTCTGGTGAGTTTAGAACTCAATTTGCATCTTATCTATATGAATATGAAGAACTTTATTTTAATTTGTTTCTTCTGTAACTTGCAGATTAGGATAATTTGTGGGCTTGATTATGATGATTTGAGCAGGCTGTTTCATGTCTCCAAGACCATTCGAGAAGTGGTAAGCCTAATCAAATCTGGGAAATCAAGAATATTGATTTTTTGATTGATTGGTTATTGCACTGGTATGGTTCTTGTTTTTGAGTATAGTACACAAAATACTCAGGGATGGAATAAAGAGAATGAGACGTTGTGAAATGATGCAATTACCCCTCTCTTAAACGGCTTTCAAACTGAAATACAGACGGAGGACCAAAATTGTCCTCGTCACAATAAGTGTGTCCACAAATTGTCTAATTTTTTTTATGGATCGGAGGACTAAAATTGCTTTTTCCACTATAAGTCTAGGACCAAAAAATGAATTGACTCTTCAATTCCAAACCCTTTAAGAAGGATTGTTCAATATGCATGGTGAGACAAAAAATGCGCATTTTCATGTAAGGATAGGTTAGTCTTTATACACATTAATTTTTGTATCAATGTTCTAACGAACCAAACAATTGAATTAATATTTCAAGTAATTTCTTTTTTAACAAAATTAAATTCTATTCCTTCAAATTCTTTTGTGTGAGGCAAAAGGCCAAAATAGTATTATTACACATGAATCCTTTTCGAACTTGATTAAATATTATTTTTGCTCATTTCAAACTTATTTATCAATAATTCAATACACTTGTAGGGTACGAGAGCCTGGTTGAAGAGAGTCACATTACAAAAATTTAAAAAAAAATATTAAAAGTAAATTAAAAGCTGAACCTATAAAAAAATATTATCTTAGCATAATTTATAATAATAAGGAAAATATTTTTTACCTTTACTATACCACTCACAAATTTGTCACTCCCTGATGTGACAAGTTTTAATAAGTTTATTTTTCTTATTGTTCTTTTTTATTTTAAATCTCAACCAATTAAAACCTGCCACATCAAGGAGTGACTAGTTTGTGAGTGGTAATATAGGAGTATCTAGCATGGTTCATAATAATAATTACACACTAATAATTACATATATAAGAAAATGATCATATAGCTTGTCTCTAAGAGAAAACTAAAGCCAATCCAGTCATTCATTGGGTCAAATCTAACAGTTTTAGAGCGCGGAAAAAAATCGTGATTTCAATTTTGTAATTTTTTTCAACTTTAAAAGTGTAGTTTGCAACATTATACTGTGCATTTTAACCAATTTGAAAGTGCAATGTCTGCACTTAGGGTTCACCTTGTAGAGTTTATGTTTTAGTTTTTTTGTTTGGTTTAGTGTTTTTAATTTCACTTTTTAGTTTGGTTTAAGAATTTATTTTTATTGCTTAGGGTTTAGTATTTACGATTTAGGGGTACTTCTAATTGTTGCATGATTCACTTTAAAAATCATAGTTTTGAGTACACGTTTAAATAATAGTGGTTTCACTTCTAGTTGCTGCACGAACTACTTTAAAAATTCTAATTTTGAGTGCATGTTTATTTATTAGTGGTTGCACTTGTAATTGTTACTAGTTGCACATTCATAGTTCTCACAGAAAACATACTTCACACATGGAATAATGGAAAGGCTACGATACCAATCAATACTGTACTTCTTGTACAAACTCAAAGTAAAAAAGTGTTGATACAATGTTGATTTTGTACCTGGTTCAAACTCAAAACATTTACCATTGATTTTAATGTGGTACCAGATATAAGAATCATGTATCTATCGGCATCTTAGAATTTTCTTACATATATAATAGTTTAGCACAAGAATCCAAACCAGATATAAGAATCATGTATCTATCGGCATCTTAGAATTTTCTTACATATATAATAGTTTAGCACAAGAATCCAAACCAAACTTAAGTAATATTTTTAAGAGTAATAGCTAAGCACCCCTCCTAAAATTTCACTCCCAAATTCACCTCCTAATCCGTTAAGTAGGGGTGAGTGTGGAGCGGATTTGGGGTGAATCCCCATCCAATCCGTTAAAGGCAAATTTTAAAAATTTCATCTGCATCCACATTTGCTATGGGTGGGGATCCAATCAAATTCGATCCATTAATTGTGAATTTGACGGATTATATTGGATAGATGTAGATAGGATGGCGGATTTTAAGTTTAAGGCTGTGTTTGGCAGAGCTTATTTAGGAGCTTATAGCTTATTTTAAGCTACTAATAAGCTATAAGCTTTGTTTGGTAATGCTCTCAAAATAAACTAGTGGCTTAAAATAAGAGCTTATTTTGAAACGCTACTTCAGGTAGCTTTTAAAAAATAAGCTAGTAGCTTTTTAACTTTTTTCCATCTTTATCCTTATTATTTTAAATAAATGGCATCATTTATCCCTCCCAATTAAAACTCTTTTGGTATTTTTTTTCTTCAATATGTTTCGTTGTAATTTTAATTTGATATTTGTGTTTGAACAATAATTTTTGTATGAACTAATTTTATAAATTATAAACATTTTGTTTTACTTTATAGATTTTTAAATATATGTTCTTACTTTATATTTTATTAAATTATATTGATTTCATTATTTTATATTTTAATATGTAAACAAACCTATTTAAATTTAAAATTATTTAACTTTTATGTAGATGTCCTTTTTAGTCCTTTTACATTTATCAACTTATCAAAAAGCTAATTTTACCAAACACTTTTAAGCATAACAGCTAGTTTAACAGCTCTTCAAATTCCAGCTTCGAGCTTATAGCTTTTCAGCTTTCAGCTACCATTTCAGCTAGGTTTGCCAAACATAGCCTAAACAATTCAATAAAATAAATTATATAGAGCTAATTCCATTTTGGTCCTAGATTTATAGGTGAAAGTCCACTTTTGGTTCTTTTTTATTAGAGCATCCTCATTGGTCCTAGTATTATTGTGCCATGACCATTTTTAGTCTTTCATCAACAAAATCGTCAAAATGTTGTTAAATACAAAGACATTGTAATCTTTTTTATACAAAGTAGGTTTAACCACTATATTTTTTATATTTATTTTTTGAAAAAAAATCCATAATTGAAGATCAAAATTCCCTTGTATTTAACAATATTTAAACTATTTTATTGATAAAGGACCAAAAATAGTTATGCCACAATAATATTATGACCAAAAGTGGATGTTCTAATAAAAAGAACTTAATATGAACTACCACCTATAAATATAGGACAAAAATTTGAATTAACTCAATTATAATACAAAATTTCAAGCATTCATAAATCAAAATATAAAAAAATTTCAAGCATCTCATTTTTTTTTAAAAAAAAAATCTAATTTTAAAATACAAATAATTAATTTAAAATACAAACGCATCTAGATTAAAAATCTTCAATGTAGTGTTGGACTTGTAATTGTGGCACCGTGAAGAATAACAAATCTGACTTGAAGAATGAAAAATGTGAAAAGTAAAAAAATGACAATTGAAAGCTAAGTATAGAAAAGTTTAAATTTAAAATTGAATTTTGAGTTTAGATTTTAGCTACACTCGTCGTAGGACACTCAACAATGGACTACTAGGCGTATATAGTGTATCCACTATATATGACGGATTAGTGGAGTGAATTGGATATAGTGGATTTTGAGAAGTCATATCCGCATCCAATCCATTAGTGACGGATTTCCATTAAATCGATCCACATCTTATCGACTTTAAGTGAATGCAGATGGAATGCGAGTGCATTTAACAAAGTGAAGCAAATTTGGTGGATCTTTGCTCATCCCTAATTGGAAGCATGATATGAGCATTAATGCAAAGGCTTTAACAAGGCAGCGATAAGATGTTACCATAATTTCGTGATCTTTTATACAATAATATTTCTAGTCCAAAATTTCTATAATTTAGTTTCCTATATACTTATTTTTATTCCATTGTACTAAAAAATTATTTTAAAAAAAAAAAACCCTTATGATATTGTCTCGTAATTAAGACACATATCTTAAAATATTAAACCAGACGAACCGGGGGTGGGGGGGGGGGGGGTTGCATTTTTTTTTTTTTTG
>NC_044916.1:19931870-19979256 GCF_003576645.1 Ipomoea triloba | reverse complement strand
GGGGGGGGGGGGGGGGGGGGGGGGGGGGGGGGGGGGGGGGGGGGGGGGGGGGGGGGGGGGGGGGGGGGGGGGGGGGGGGGGGGGGGGGGGGGGGGGGGGGGGGGGGGGGGGGGGGGGGGGGGGGGGGGGGGGGGGGGGGGGGGGGGTTGCATTATTTGCTTGTTTTTGGTCCACATAATGTTTTTGGTCAACTTGTATAGTTCTATTAAACTCGATTCTCATTAAAAAATAATATTTTTTTAATACTTAGAGTCGATCTAGAAATCCAAAAAAATGACTTTTGAAAGTCATTTTTCATAATTTTTAGTGTTTGGATACTCAAGAAAAAATGAAGATATTTATTCTTGTACGTCAACGAATAAAAAGTTCAATTTGGTAAAAAAAAAAAATGGCATCCTAGTTTTTTTAGTCGAAATACATTTTTCGGATTCTTTAATTTTTTTTTTATTTCTCTTCCCTCCCTTCTTTTATAAGTTAGTTTTTGGATTATTATTATTGCCACCACCACAATTATCAAACTATCACAATCACCACCACACAACCACCACCACCACCATCACTACCACCACAACACCACCACCACCACTACCACCACACCACCACCATCATTGCATATTATTATTATTATTATTATTATTATTATTATTATTATTATTATTATTATTATGTTCACTTTCAAGAAAATGAACCAAACAGAAAAAAAAAATTCTTAACTTTCAAGCAAACAGAAAAAAGATAGCTTTTTGACATTCAGTCAATCACCAGAAAATGAGTCATTTTCTGAAATCATTTTTCGAAAAACATTTTAAAGGTTTCCAAATGGAGCTTAAAAAATAACAATGTTAAAATACATATAGTATATCTTGTTAACTATTTAAGTAAACTGGCCTAAATTAAAAATAAAATAGATTAAACTATACTATAATCCATAATAATATGTTAATAAAAATCTCACTAACTCTATCTTGTATCATGCTTATTACTTAATAATCAATTCAATTAAATTTTACCAAAATGTTTACACTGTTAAATTTAACTTTTAAATATTTTCACTTTTAGTCCCAAGATTAATATTAATTATTTTTACATTTGATCCCTAAATATTATTTTTATCACATTTGATGCACAAATTTTATTTTCTTGCCACATTTGGATTATATTCTCGGCCAAATCTTTATATATTAAAAAAAAAAAGTTAAAATATGCCACACTTTCAATTTAAAAACATACACTTTCTCCCCTAAACTCGAGGTGTGTTCAAGTAGGGATGAAAAGAGACTAGCGAGATCGAGCTTTGAAAAATTAGGTCTAAGACTATGATAAGAACTTAAGGCTTGAATCTAGGTCTGAGCCTATAAGTACGTTTTTTTAGTCCCAAGCCTGAGCCTACAATAGGTCTGGTCTGATATAATTTTTTTTGATGCCTATTTAATAAGCAATTTATATCGTGGATCAAGGTGGACAATGCATTGTATACCCCGATCCAAAATGACGTCGTTTTGGATCTTTTTAATTAATGGTTTTTTTTAGAAATCCCATTTTATGTCAGTCGTTAACTTATAAGATGAACTCTATGTATGTTGTGATAATATTTTGTGCATTCTGTTTTGACATTTTGTGCATTCTGGACACAAATTCTGTATATTCATCTCAATTATGTAAGTTAATCACTTGAGTAGTGTAAGATGAGTTATGCGTAGGTTCTGATGTGTTTATGTATCTGGTGTTATCATTTATGGACATTATGGTTATAAATTATGTGTATTATGATTATGGATTATGTGTGTTAACCATTGGAGTAGTGTAAACACTAAGATCAGTTATTTGTATGTTGATGTTGTGATGATATTCTGTGCATTCTGTTTTGACATTCTGTGTATTTTTGCCATGAATTATGTACATTCATCTCAATTATATGTATGTTAATCACTTGAGTAGTGTAATATGAGTTATGTGTAGGTTCTGATGTGTTTGTGTATTTGGTGTTATCATTTATATGTACATTATGGTTATGAAGTATGTGTATTATGGTTATGGATTATGTGTGTTAACCATTGGAGTACTGTAAACACTAAGATTAGTTATGTGTACGTGTGTGATAATTTTTTGTGCATTCTGTTTTGATATTCTGTATATTCTTTACACGGATTTTGTGCATGGTATTGAAAATCAATAATGTACAGAATTATATACTAGAATACACATAATCTCTAAATAGAATACACAGAATCATAAGCATAAGTATTATCATTTCTGTTTCATGAGGCATGGTATTCAAATCATTAATGTACAGAATTATATATTAGAATACATATAATCTCTTAATAGAATACACAGAATCGTAAGACTAAGTATTATCATTTCTATTTCATGAGGCATGTCATTCAAATCATTAATGTACACAATTATATATTAGAATACACATAATCTTTGAATAGAATACACAGAATTACACATAACGGGGATTAGACGGACGGAACGGTGTCCGTCACGTCAACTCCCCACTAACTTAGTTAAACGACGTCTTTTCGGATTAGGGTCCATAGTGCACTATGGACCCTGGTCCACGGTATAAGAATTGTATTTAATATGTAGGTCATTAAAGAGACGGAAAATTTTTCTATGGACCTAAATCCACCTTACAAGGTGGACCAAGGTTTTGACGAATTCTGACTTAGATACACAATTTACATATTAAATGTTCACAATTTACATATTAACATATTAGGATTTGATAACCCTATATTGTATTCACAAATTCCCTTCTATAGTTATTATGTGCTTTGACTTAGAAACAAAATTTATATTCTAGAAGTTCACAATTCCAATACTAAAAATACACAGTTTAGGATCAAGGTCGACCTTGCAAGGTGGACCATGGTCCATGGTATAACAACTCTAAAGAAACTCTATTTTATATTTTAAATAGGCTTTGAGTCTATTTAAGATCTACATGATATATGCTTTATAAGGCGCATTTGTTAAAAAATAAAAAATTGACCTAATATAACAATAATAAACAAGCAGTTGTAGTCGCAAGGTACAACATGTGTGCATGTAGTTACAACAACATGAGTCATCAAGCTCAATAGAATTTTTTTAAATAAGATTAAAACTAATATTTTTTGAATAAAAATAGATAAAAATTAAGATAAGAACTAAAGATCAACTGTCAGTCAATCAAGTATCTCATTTTACTGCCACTACTACTACTATGTCTATTACTACTACTATGAAGTATGCAAGGATACGTCTACTACTCCGTTAGGAAGAAAACAGGGAGAGATAAGGAAGAGTGAAATTGAAAACTAGGGATTTAGGTTTTAGGTTTTAGCTAGGGTTAATATATATAGTTGGCTTCATTTTATAAATATAAAAACATACGTAGTATAAAATAAATTTGAAATAATACACACGCACTAGTTCTAATTTGCGTATTGCGTGATTAAATTAATATCCAACACAAAAATTAAAATAAGTAAATGTCTAGTACAATTTTTAAATATGAAATAATTAATATAAAATAAAAATGATAATATGCACGCATTCTGGATAATATAGTTGTGCATTCAATTATATTGGTTGTGCAACCCAGTATTGTGACTGTGCAATCCATTGTTGTGGTTTGTGCAACCCGTGTGTGTGGGTTGTGCAACGTATTATTCAGTTTCATTCGTTCTCGTCTTGCTGGTTGAAAGATCAAGCGATATTTCATCGGGTTCAATAGATCCAACTGGACTACTCAACGAGCATGTACTCTCTTGTATTGATTGTGCAACCCGTTGTGGTGTGGTGTGTAAGCCGTAATGCGGATTATATGTTTGAAATATTAGATTGTGTACGTGTATCCATGTACAAGTTTAGAGGTTCTCACGCGAGAAAGTTCTCATAGTAACATCACCATGTGTGTGTGTATGTGTTAGGCTTGTACACTTACAGGCTAGGCTTTGTCATAAGCTCCTTAATAAGAAGCCATGTAATTTTGAATTGAAAATGTGACACATTTTAGCTATTTTATGAAAACATGGACAATAAAATAAAAACCATCTACCAAATTAAATATAGTAAAAGTAATACTAAGAATCAAATGTTAAAACGACATAAATTTAGTCATGAAATAAAAAACGAAAATACTTCTAATAGAAATTAAGTACTAAAAGCTACATATTGTAAATCTCAAATAAAAATTAGATTGTGTTTATCTTTGATAACAAGTAACAACTCAACATTTTTGAAGAACTATGGAGCATATTCTATGTCGCAAATAAAATTTAGATTGTGTTTATTTCTTTGATTAAAAAAAAAAAAAAAAAAAAAACACTACCTAAATCTAGGGGTGGGAATAGGGGCAAATTATACCGTGCACCGTAGTGCACATAGCAATGTGCACCACGTACGTGTATCCTAGTTGGAAATCACGTTTCCCGGTTCGGCCGGTGTCTGTATTTATGTTAATATTCTGTGTATTCCAAGCAATCATTCTGTGTATTCTAGGCAACAGTTCTGTGTATTCTAGGCAACCGTTCTGTGTATTCCTGATAGTAACACATGTTGTGATGTGTTTGTGCATTCGAATGTTAGGAGGATGAATTCTGTGTATTTTGTGTCAATATTCTGTGTATTCATGTTATTGACACAGGTTGTGATGTGTTTGTGCATTCGAATGTTAGGAGGATGAATTCTGTGTATTTTGTGTCAATATTCTGTGTATTCTGGGCAAACATTCTGTGTATTCTAGGCAAACTTTCTGTGTATTCTAGATAATGGCCTTGTTTCGTTATCAGCGGTTAGCGGTTAATGGTAGCGGGTTGTGTTAGCGGTTATCAAATAGCGGATTGTATTAGCGAGTTTGACCAGCAGAATGTATTAGCGGTTTGTAAAACGATGTTTGGTAAAATTAGCTGTTTAGATTAACGGTTAACATGTAAAATAACCAAAAGGGTATACATAATATTATAATAATAATAATAATAATAATAATAATAATAATAATAAATTAATAATAATAATTAACATTGCAAAGAAATTAAAGCAAACAATTTAAAAAATAAACAATTAAAAAAAAAAAAAAAAAAAAACCAAAGAACAAGGGGAGCCGTGGCTCCTCTTATCTTCCACTTCTCCCACATCTGTGGGAGAAGTGGAAGTTGGAGCCTTGATGCTCCTATATAAAGGAGCCTCAAGGCTCCAATTAACTTTTCTAATTCTGCACATCCGAAAATTGGATGGGCAGAATGCCTGAGGAGCCGAAAAGGCTCCTCATTAATGGCAGTTAAATTTTTTATTATTATTAATAAATGAGGGAGTTTTGGGGAAAGTAATACTTTCCCCAAAACGCCAATCCCAAACGCTGCTCTAAGCAGCGTTTGCGATTCCAGCGGTTTGGAGCAAATCGCTGGTTAACCAAACACTTACTTTGGCGTTTTGACCAAGTCAAAACGCCAAAGTTGGTGGATCTGCCAAAAGTTGGCGGATCCGTCAATAACCAAACATGCCCAATGATTATGTGTATTATAGATAATAAATTTCCTGAAGTCATTCGCGTCTGCGTCCACTAACATCGAAACGTTTACGTTCGTGGTGCACATAGGTCAGGCCTCTTGTAGGGGTCTAATTAAAGCGTGGTAAACATAGGCCAGGCCTCTTGTAGGGGTCTAATTAAAGCCTAGTTAGGCCTTTCTCGTTTAGTAGAAAGGCCAGACTTGAGCCAATTTCAAAAGCCTATTTAACTAAACAAGCCAAGAGCCTATATATATCAGGCTCGGCCTACAGGCCTGACATATATATATATATATATATATATATATATATATATATATATATATATATATATATTTATTTATTTATTTATTTATATTTACAATACAACCCCAAGTATATATAATTATCAAACTCTAACCCTCCACCTCCAAAATCTTATTCTAAATTATGATTCAGCTATAAACATTATTGATGCTAATCCTGTTGTATGTATTCTTATTGTTTAATTTTTTATTAACTGTTCTTACTGTCATAATATTAATGAAATATCGCAACTTAATTATATGGGTTGATTGTTTATTATTTATGATACAAGTTATCAAATGCGCGTTGCGCGATTAAACCAATGCCCAATGCGTATTTTTAAAATAGTGTTACTTAATTGGTTAAAGTAGTCATATAATAATGAGAGAGAGAAAAATGTTAAATTAATAAAAATCAAAGAAATAGTCTCGATGCTTATATATTTTAATAAAACATAACGAATTTGTAAATAGCTAAATTACAACTAAAGTAAGTAGAAACAAATAAACCACTTACATGGGAACAAATGGCATGTCATTATTGTCACTTGTTTGGACACCGGTCCGACCATTTAAAATCCATGTGTAATTGTATTTGTGATCAAGTACTTTATAGTTCGTCCGGACATGTTTGACAATGACATTTAAGAGTAATATCATACATTCCAATGTCATTATCAAACACTATTGATTGAACTCGAGTTCCTTGCATTTAGATATAGCATTTACAATGATGTTGGTGGTGAATGAGAGAATTTTCATAAGGGAAAATGACACTTTTCCCCCCTATGTTATGTGCTTATAGCACTTTTCTCCCCTGTGTTATTAAAGTGGCAGTTTTTCCCCCTCAGTTATTTTAAAAGGAGTTAATTACCAAAATGGTCCCTTGACTATTGCGAAATTACCGATTTGGTCCTCGACAATTTCTCGTGCCCAATTAAGTCCCTCGACTTTGAAAAATTTAACCAATTTGGCCCTCCGTTTATTTTGCCATTAAACATCCGTTAAATCGGAACCAAATTGGTAATTTTACTATAGTCAATGGACCATTTTAGTGAAAAATTAATTACCAATTTGGTCCCTTGACTATAGCAAAATTACCAATTTGGTCCCGATTTAACGGATTTTTAACGGCAAAATAAACGGAGGACCAAATTGGTTAAATTTTTCAAAGTCGAGGGACGTAATTGGGTACGAAAAATTGTCAAGGACCAAATTGGTAATTTCGCAATAGTTGAGGGACCATTTCGGTAATAAACTCTTTTAAAAGTGGTAGTTTTCTCCCTTGTAATATTAAATTGACATTTTTGCCCTTAAAAATAACCATTTCATTTATTTTTATTCTCCAACCAATTATTACTAATATGTATGGAAGATCACAGTTCGATACGAATCTAATCGAATACTGTAGCAATTGAACTTAAATAGTATAGACGGTTATGGTTACGGTTACGATTCAGAACCGAAAAAATAAAATAAAATAATTGTTGAATTTAGACTATTTTTAAATTAGAAATAAAATTATAAAAATAAATAAATAAATAAATAAGTTTTGATTGGTGGTTCAAAATCGAAATTGGAACCGAACAGTACCGATTTATCAAAATAAGTGTTTGATCATTTTTACTATATATGACTGTGGTTAAGTTCCGGTTCACGGTTCAACAATTATTTAATTTTATTTTTTCGGTTATGAATCGTAACCAGAATCGTTCATACTATTTCGGTATGATTGCTACAGTGTTTGGTTAGGTTCGAACCGAATCGTGATTATCCATACCTATAAGTAATAATTTGTTGGAGAAGAAAAATAAATGAAATAATTATTTTTAGGGTTAATCACCTATTTGGTCCCTCAATTATTAGCGTATTGTCAATGTTGTCCCTTAATCCCGTAATCATCAATTTCACCCCTGAAATTAAAAGTGATGCGTCAACTTAACCCTTCCGGCCGTATTCCGGCTAAGAGCCGGTTAGGAGCTCGATTTAGCAAGGGCAAAGTGGACCTTTCACATCTAAAATCCCAATTTCCCTCTTATTACGTAAATCCCTCCCTAAATCGACGAAGGAGTTCGACGGAAAAAGTAAAATCCCTAGCTCTGGAGCCCTAAATCGACCAACAATCCGACGCATTGAAGACTCGCGAAGACTTAGGATCAACAACATGACCAGCCGGAGGATTAATGGGTTTGCTGGGACGCCAAGTTGTAAGTTTGAGTACTTACGTTTTAGGGTTTTTTGCAGCTTTACCTTTGCTTTTCTGATTCATTGTTAGCGGCATTGGTGTTTGGGTGATTTACTGCTTTTAAGCATGTTTCTTGTGCTTTTATGAGTTCAGTAGGTCCACTAGTGTGTTGTATTACTGTGGTGGACCAGTGATGTCGAAATGTAAGCTTTAGGGTATTATGAATGCAGTTGTATATTGTGAATGTAGTTGTATATTCTGAATGTAGTTGGGGGTGGGGTCCAGATTCTGAATTTGTCTTAGTATACATATTTTAGGGGTGGGGACCATATGCTTAATGTATACTTGTTGTTTGTTATTTTCCAGCAAGTCAATGATGGGGGCCATGTGGTTGTGCTTTTTTGCTTTTATGTCTGTGAATGCATTGCTTTAAGTGTATTTGAATACTATATTTTTTTTTGACTAGATGTTGGTGAGGAAGACTCAGTGTTTACCATAAAAATGCATCTTGGTGGGGATTTGGTATTGACACCTAGGCTTAGTTATAAAAATGGGATAGTTGAGTACTTTGACCATTTTAACTGTGATGAAGGCAGTATTTTAGATCTGAGGAGAATGGTCAAACAACTTAGGTTTTGTGACAAAAAAGTCCAGTTTTGGTATAAGTATGGGAACACAAGGAGACCTAAAGCTATGAAACTAAGTAGTGATGCTGATATTCTAGGGTTGATAACTGACATTCCAGAGAACAAAGAGTTGGACATCTTTGTAGAACACCTGTATGATGATCAATGGGACTATGATGTAGAAATAGATAGGGAACTAGGAGATGATACACTAATGCATGATGCATCTGAAGGTGAAGATGATAGTAGTGGCAGTGGCAGTGGCAGTGTTGGTGAGGAATTTGTTGAGGTTGAAGGAGTTGATGTAAGGGACACTGCAACTAGTTCACATGGTCAGGGGTTAGATGGATTAGGTAAACAGGTTGAGGAATTTGCTGAGGTTGAATGCAATCTGTCTGAACAAGTGTTGAGAAGCTTGGGTGATTCAGATTCAGATGGAGAAGTAAATGGTCTAGTGGATATGTTTGAGGAGAGGAATCTGAAAAAAGAAGGGTTTAAATTTGTGACTGGAATGGTTTTTAATTCTTCTAGAGAATTCAAGTGGGCAGTTGAATATCATGAAGCCTTGAGACATAAGGATGTAAAGTTTAAGAAAAATGAGGCCAGGAGAGTAAGGGTTGTGTGTAGACACAATAACATTTGCAAATGGAGTATTTTTGGTTCAAAAAGCAATCCAAACTGTCCTTTTACTATCAAGACATACAACTCTGTTCACTCATGTGGAAATCAAGATGAAAACAAGGTGGTCACTTCTGGATTTCTCGCTAAATTCTTTAAGGATGAGTTTAGAGTAAATACAGATTGGGGTAGAGGACCATTTCAGGAACATGTGAAGGCAAAATTCAACTGTCAGTTAACTAGAAATCAAGCCTATTTGGCAAAAAAGAAAGCTTTAAAGCAAATAGAGGGTCAAGATGAAGAACAATTCAAGCTATTGAATGACTACTATGAGGAGTTGAGGAGAAGTAATCCAGGTTCCACTGTCAAGATGAAGTTAGACAGTGAATTCATTGTTAATGGAAGGCCTAGGTTTGTAAGGCTTTACATTTGCTTTGGAGCATGTAAAGAATGATTTATTAGAGGATGTAGGCCCATCATTGGGCTTGATGGCTGCCACCTAAAAGTAGAACTGTCAAAACGGGTCCAACTCGTCGGGTTGGGCCCGTTTACCCGTGTGTTTGGACGGGTTGGGTAGCAAAAATCCCAACCCGTCCCGTCTAGCCCGTATAAATACGGGCTAGACGGGCTGAACCCGTATAACCCGTGGGCTGGCCCGTATATATATATATATATATAAATTAAAGGTTTTAACTTACAGATCAGAAACCATATCCAAATCCCTAACCCTATCCCACGTTTTACTCCTCCCACTCTTGACCTCCCACGATTGCGATTTGCGAAGCCTGCGATTGCGACGGGGCCGACGCCGACCTCGACCAACGACGACAGCGACTCCAGCGAGTCTCACCGAGGGCGACGGGCGACAGCGTGAATCGAGTCCTCTTTCTTCAACAGTCGACCAATGGTGAGTCATGTATAAAAGGCAAAATCCCTAAATCCTAATTCCTGATGTCCTGCGAAGCGCGAACAGGCTCTCTGGTGAACGACGGCGAAGTGCGACTCCGACCAGCTGGTAAGTGGTATATATATATATTTTTAATTTCTATTATTATTGATTTATTGTTAATGTCTCTTAATGAATATGAATATATGATTTTCAGATTTGGTTGTGATTTGTGAATATTGTTTGTGATTTATGAATATATGGTTTTCAGATTTGTAAATGTAAATTTATTAAATATAACAATGAAAAAGCAGAGAGGGATGTGTTGGTGAGGCCTTTTATGCTAACAGTTTATTATTGCAGGAAAATTGGCTGCTGTTGGAATTGAGAACCTGAGGTCTGTCTCTTATCAACAGGCTTTGGAGCATATAACAGAACCAGAAAATTTCTCAAAAAAAAAATAATAACAGAACCAGAAAATGATTGATGGAAGATCCTTTTGCTAAAGGTTATGGTGCTTGACTGTGTGCTTGTATGATTGGTTTTATTTGATATGCATTGAGATGGGGATGTTCATCACTCAGATACATAATGGAATGAATGCTGAATGAACTTGGTGAAAGAAGAAAAGTAGAAGAAGAGGGTGAGTCATTGCTTAGAGCATTGAGTGCCTTATTTGATGGTTAGTGGGCAGTGATAGCACCTTGATAGATAGTGCATGGCACCGCTTAAATTGATAGATAATGTGTAGCATCTTTTGTTGATATGCCACTTTTAGGCGAGTGTACAGACTCAGATTTTGGTTTATGGAATACAGATACATATTTGCTTTCAAAAAAAAAATTTCAATAACACATTTAAAAAAAAAAATCAAATACGGGCTGACGGGCTGGCCCGTTTAGCCCGTCAGCCCGTGCCCTACGGGCTGGGTTGGCATTTTGCCAACCCGTATGAAAAACGGGTCGGCCCGTCCCGTCCCCTTTTTTTGCCAACCCGTGACGAGCCAGCCCGTATGGGCCGGGCTGGCCCGTATTGACAGCTCTACCTAAAAGGTTCACAAAAGGGAGGTCAACTTCTGAGTGCTATAGGTTTAGATGGTGACAATAGCATATTTCCAATAGCCTTTGCTATTGTAGAGTGTGAGTTGAAGGATTCATGGTCTTGGTTTTTACAACTATTGGACAATGATCTAAATTTGTCTAATAACCCTAGTGCTTGGACAATAATATCTGATAAACAAAAGGGTTTACTACCTGCTGTTGAGGAATTGTTTCCAGGGCTGGAACACAGGTTCTGTGCAAGGCATATGCATGCCAATTTTCTGAAGGATGGTTTTACAGGACATGTTTTGAAAATGCAATTCTGGGCAGTTTGTAAGGCTAATACAGAGGCAGAATATCATGCTAGAATGGAGGAGCTAAATGCCTTGAATGTTAAGGCTTTTGAATGGTTAAGTGCAAGAGATCCAAAACACTACTCTAGAGCCTTTTTCAGCACATTCCCAAAGAGTGATTTGCTTCTCAATAACTTGTGTGAATCTTGGAACAGTTGCATATTGAATTTTAGGGATAAGCCAGTTCAAACCATGTGTGAGAAGATAAGATTATATCTTATGACAAGGATGCAAAAGAATAGGGACAAAATGAGGAATTACCCATCCATGGTGTGTCCAAAAATTCTGAAATTGATTGAGGAAGGCAAGGATAAGTGTGCTAGATTCAGGGCTTACAAAGCTGTTGATGACATTTATCAAGTAGATGATGACAACTTCAAGCCTTTCAAGGTGGATTTAAGTAACAGGCAGTGTAGTTGCAGGAGATGGGACCTCACTGGCATCTCTTGTTCACATGCCATTGCAGCTATAAGGAAAAAGGGTGATCTTCCAGAGGTTTATGTTCATCACTGTTATTCTGTGGAGCAGTATTTGAGAGCTTATGGCCTTGCAATCATGCCTATTAGAGCTGAAGAGTTATGGCACAAGATAGATTTCCCACCTCCATTGCCACCAAAGTATAAGGCACAACTTGGGAGGCCAAAAAAAAAAGAGAAAAATTGATCCAATTGTTGAAAAACCTGATCAGACAAAGCTTGGAAAGAAAGGTGAAAAAAAATGTAAACTGTGTGGCATGAAGGGTCATAACAGAACAACTTGTAAGGGAAAAGGACAAGAGGTAAACTTGAAGTTGCTGTGGCATGAAACTTTATTATACATAATGTGTTTGCTTATATATTAATGCTTATCTTATATGCTTTGTAGGTACAGCAACCACATTCCCATGTGCCACAACAACCACAGTCTCAGGTAGAAGAAAACCATGAAGTTCAAGGGCAATTTGAAGATGTGGAAGTTCAGACACAAGTTCCTGACTTTGTGTTAAATGAAATGGTAAATGCACTTTGACTTCAATACTTAAAATTTTGATTCTTTTAGCTAATATGTAATGTTTTTTCAGGAAGGAATGTCATCACAACCATCTCAAGCCACTGGTGGAGACAATGTAATCCCAAGTGTTTCAAATTTTATTTCAACTGCAACAACAGCTGCTGCTAATGAACCAACATCTACGGGGAAGAAATATCTAACAATTGGAGGCATAAGATATTCATACTCTCACGCATATTTGATAAGGAAGTAATGACAGTGGTAGTTGAATGGTTAGGGCAGATTTTTTTGGCAAACTGTTTTGGTAGGGCAGTGCTTATGTAATGTAGTAGCTATTAGCACTGTTTTGGATTTGAATATGTTTTGGTAAACTCTTGGTAAACTATTAGCATTGTAATGTATTAGCAGACCTTATGTAATGTGATCATTTTGGCAGTGTAACTATTAGCAGAATACTCTCACCATTTTGGTATTAATGAATCTTCTATTTGACCAACCAAGCTATTGAATAAATGTGACATTCATTTGACCTTTTGGTATTTACTTGCAAATAGCCATTCATTTGACCAACCAAATATTACCAACTCTGTTCAGTGCAACCAACTGTAACCATAAATGTGTGCAACCAAGCTTCTCATTCAACCAAAAAAAAATTCTACATTACACAATTGAAGCACTACATACACTGATAATAGCATCTCATAAACACTACTCTACTTTATCTGCAATAGCCCTACAGGTGATAAACCACTTCTCATACAAACACTGATAACAAGCATTGCAATTACAATTCCACATCCAAATCCAAAAAAAAAAAAAAATTCATCTTCGACTCCCAACTCTTCTTATGAATTTCAAGATCTTTTTTCTCAACTGTCAAACTCAGCTTCTCAATCTCCTTTTCATAGTTATTTGCCCTCTTCAACAAACCTCTAATCACCTTTGCTACGCGTTCGGATACATCGTGATCCATCCATTCAAAATACCGGCAGCTCTCGTTTCCCTGACCATTCACCATTCACAAATTCGAATTACAAAACAACAAATAAGCTAATACTTCCCCAGAATTTTACACTTACCCCGTATCTTGGACATGCCCTATATCTCTTCCCTGGGTTAGCATAACTCCATGACATCTTCAATGGAGCCAAATACCCGCACCTACATCGCACATCACCCATGAATTCTGCTGAAGATGTATTGTTGGAAGACATTTGCTTTCTTCTTTCGTCGCTTGGAGATGGCCTAGGGTTCTTACGTTGAATTGCATATTGAAGTGGGGGAAGGGATTTACGTAATATAAGAGGGAAATTGGGATTTTAGATGTGAAAGGTCCACTTTGCCCTTACTAAATCGAGCTCCTAATCGGCTCTTAGTCGGAATACGGCCGGAAGGGTTAAGTTGACGCATCACTTTTAATTTCAGGGGTGAAATCGATGATTACGGGATTAAGGGACAACATTGACAATACGCTAATAATTGAGGGACCAAATAGGTGATTAACCCTTATTTTTAAGGGTAACAATGTCAATTTAATATTTCAGGGGGAAAAACTGCCACTTTAATAACACAGGGGGGAAAAGTGCTATAAACACATAACATAGGGGGGAAAAGTGTCATTTTCCCTTTTCATAATAATAATAATACTAATAATGATAAAAATAAAATAATAATAATAATAATAATAATAATAATAATAATAATAATAAGGAGAAATTTGTTACCAGTGAGAAGGTGATGTGTTTATATACTGTTATTTTGGATTGAATAATGATTTAGTTAGAAATCGAATCTATACAGAATTGTATTATAGAAAATTGCCAATTTGTTTGAAAACTGCAATAAAGAAACAAATTGTCTAAAGAATTTAATGTTAACTTTCGTTATATTTAACGGAAAGAATTTGGTAAAATTATAAATGATTAGGATATATTAGGAATTTAATTGGAGGTTGCACAATAAGAAGAACACAAAGTACAATATGTTATAGCTGACTATTACATTACACTAACATTTTTTTAGTTCCAGTTAGAGGTCTAACATTATTGGCTCTTATTATAAGTGTAGATTATATAGGATAACAAATAATAATACAATTGAACTAGATATTTTTTGTAAGTTTTTTACATGTATACTTTAAAAGGCTTAAAAATAGAGGCCTTAAATAGGCTCAAAGCCTATCTAAATAGGCTCAAAGCTTATTTATGATCTATTTTAAAGCCTTTTTAAAAGCCTATATGTTAAATAGGCTTTTAAAAAGGCTTCAGGCTAGGCTAACAATAGACTCAAGCTTGAGCCTTAAAAAAAAAACTTACATACAGGCCCAGACTCAGGCTCAGACTTTAGATTTCCATAACAGGCCCAAACCCATATTTCTAAAGCTCGGCCCGACATAGCCTATTTCCACCCTTATCTAAATCTATATTCTGAGTGAGGTTCACCTTGTGACCCTAGTAATCCTGACAATATAATTTGTGTATACAAGTTCATTAAATAGTTGACTCGATTATGACATAAACAACGAACAAGATAACACTAAACACGAACACAACACGTTAAGATTAATGGATTGCAATTCTTAACAAGAGCACAAACATGATTTGTAAACCCATTAAAGAGATTGACAAGATTGAATTCAGAACTGATTTAAACCTAAATCACTACCTCATCAACTCAATTGGGCATTTATCTGAGACATAAGCAAAATCATAGTGTCATTTTTATAAAATGATTGAAAAAGCTTTGTAGATATCAATTGGCAATTGCAGTTGTTAACGTGAACAACAAAGTTAAAACTATATTCTGGACAATGTTTTTCCCAAACTGCCATAAAAGAAACTCTGCAGAATTGCAGATAATTCACTTTGGTTTCAAAAGTATATGGAGGACAAGTTGAATGATGAAAACAAATCCCTACAGAGACTTCCCCCACGGCCCAGATTGCAGTAACAAGCCTGAAGAGTGCAGAGAAGAGGAAGAACAGGTTGCAGAGAAGTCGGAAAAACACACATCTTAAGAAATGAAATGTTGAGAGTGGGATTTTCCTTGAAGAAAAAGAATGAAAATCATGGTTTCATTAGCATATTCTTCACATAATTCACGACTTCATCCACGTCGACTGTCCACGCAACTGAAATCGGGGAATAGCCTGACCACGGGTTGCTTGAATTCCATCTGCAATGAGAAGTTTAGTAGTAAGAAGCTCTCTCTAAGTTGTGCATAAAATGGTAAGTAGAAAGCAAGCGACGTACTTTTTTAGGCCTTGGTCCATAAGCGTGTGGCCTACGCAAATGCCCTGTGTTTCAACTCTCACAACCCCCTTCTTGAATGAAAAGAGATCAGGTCGGACTAGTGCCACGAAACTGACAGGATCATGAAGGAAAATTCCTGAAAAGAGTGAAGGAAAGCAAGTTGTGGCATTGGTCGTCAAGCTATTGCTATTGCTATTGTTAATGCAATTGCAAAAGAAGATTACCATAAACACCATCGGACTTCACATGCCAATCTCGGTAGAATTTGCATGCATCACATATGAATTGAGCATATCTTCCTTTCGATTGCCTCAGACTATCAAGGTCGGAATCTGAAAGCACAATAAACTTATGATTAACGAAAAGAATACTTCATATGGATTATGGAGGAGTTCACAAAGGAAGGAAGAAGCAAGCACCCGTGAATTTGACTTGTGTTGTAATGTTGATGCCAACAACATCAATATTTGCACCAGAAGTGAACACGACATCTGCGGCTTCTGGGTCCCCAAAGATCTGCATTTTCAAAAATGTTTTAAAGAGGAGATGCAATTCTTACTCATGCAATGACAGTACAAGTATTATCAGACCACACAAATGGGAACTGTATGCTTTTAACAATTTACGGGAAGAGCCTGTTAAACAGTAGTTAGCCAAAAAGAATGAACTAAACGAAAACCCTGCTTACATTTGAGGATACTACAGTATGGGAGGGATATTACTGCAGAATTTCTCAAACTGAAAAGAAATTAAAATTGATGCGATTGGGCTATAAAGATTGAATCCAATCAAACCGGGTGAACAAAGTGGACCAAACAGAATATGATACCATGTTATAATCTAGGGTCACTCAATTAGGCTATAAGGCACATGGGCCAAACACACACTAAAAGATTGAATCAAATCAATTAGCTAGTCTAACCCATGGCCTTATAAACCCATATGTTCTCTCTTATTTTTTCAATGTGAGACTCTTAACAGAACTAAGGAAATAGGATACAACGTACATTGGCTTCAGCAGCAGGATTAACATTTCCTAAAGCAAAGAAAGCACCACCAAGGATTACCACTCTCTTCACCTTGCTTGCAAAGGATGAGTCCCTCTTGACAGCCTAAACAAAGACAATATGATGATAAAAGTATAGTGCCTAATAGAATAGAATATATCCTGATTAACCAGAATATCAAACTTACCAAAGCCAAGTTTGTGAGAGGTCCTAGAGCAAGTATAGTTACTTCACCAGGATATTCAGAAACTTTATCAACCAGAAATTCAGATGCAGACTTGTCAATTTTCTTGGACTTTGGAGGAGGTAAATCTGTGTTACCCAATCCATCTGAACCATGTACAAAATCTGCAATACGTGGATGTCCCCTCTGCAAACAGACAAGAGTATATCTAGTTTAACGTTTTTAAGGAGAGAAAAGAGTTCAAAGGCTTAACAAGTATAATCATGTCTATCGAGTGTATGAGTATTGATTAATCTGTAGTAACAGAAAATCTGTAGTGATACCACCAACATATAAGCCTCCAAATATAAGGAAACTCTGACCAACTTCAATCATAGGGATGGCAATCTAACAGATCTACTGGTATCCACGAGCAACCAAACCACACTGATCATGGTATTTTGGGTGATGGCTTAGGCATGGATGTTTAAATTCAGGCCACGCTGATTGTTCGGGTGAGGGTTTTCCTAGTCAAATTCATTCCCACCTAACCCTCCCTTATGTATTATAATAATATAACTTAATGTTAAATTAATATATATAATATCAAAAATATTATATTAATATTGGAAAGGTTGATTCCCTTATATTTCATTGATATTTATTTATCTTTAAAATGTTTATAACCATCTATTTTAATTTCATTTGAATACATATGTTCAACATATTCTCTTAAAAAGACTAGTGGTGGGTACCGACCCATGGTTAGGTGAAGATATCAAAAAAGCTAACTGTGGTGGGTCAAGGGAGGATAGGCGATGATTGGTGGGGTATGGATGCAGTCATCCCTGATCCATGTCTATCCTTGTAAGGCCATGACTATACCACCCAAATTCTACATCTCACATATGTAAAACAGCTAGAGAACTTTCAATACTTGATTCATAAGTCAAGCAAGTGGGAAAGCCACAATAAATACACATTTATTTGAATGGTCTTGCTAAGAAAATTCACCACTTGAATGGTATCATTTTCAGGACCATAACCAAAAGCATTTCAAAGAGAAATGGTGTCCTTTTCAGGATCATACCCTAAAGCATTTCAAGGAAAATAATATAATTAAACCCAGTAATTCAAGCAGCACTAGAATCAAAGCTTGTGAATTGTATTTAGTCAACGTAAGTTATGCAAATAGAACTCTCTACTTAGAAGGAATGTAAATAACCCAAATTTTAGTTACCAATTAGATGCATTTATACTTACAGTAAGCAACAGCCTGAACAGAGTTGGACACGAAATTAGCAAAGAAATGACTTACTGGTTAATTTCCTTATTCAGTATTTAAAGTTAAATGTTTTTTTTTTATGGGAGCCTATCCGAGGTATGAAACAATCTGTCAAAATGTGAAAACTCACTGGGTTCTTTGAAAAAAAAAAAAGAAGAAGAAGAAGAAGAAGAAGAATGTATTACAATGCATAGAGTGCAGCAGATCTGTCCAACAAAATAAAATTCTTTTGTAATTCATTTCAATAACTAATTAACTACTAATATTGTATGTAATGTCCTATTCAACTCCACAAAACTATCAGCTGTCATAATCTTTTACTCCTTAGTGGCAAATTGTGGAACTAAACACAGCCATGAATCTGGACATTATCTTTGAGCTTGGCATATTATTAATGGACTAGATAAACAAATATTGGCATTATATTAGAAAAATCTGTCAGGAACTGATTAATTCTCAGAGGATATATATCAAAATTACTGCATGTAACATGACCCCAGGGACCAGTAGGCATACAGTTATATACAAACTTCATCAGGAAAATTAGGTGAGCTAAGCAAGAAGAAGCACGGGAAGGGTTAAAAATATTTAGATACCACTTGGCAGTCAAATTATTACCTTCAGTGGTTCGTAGCTACCCTCTGCAACAGGAACACCCGGACATCCTGCGATCTCACACTATGCTTTTGTACAACAAAAAAAGGTATTTGATCATGAACATGTTTTGGAAAGACAAAGACCCGAATTATGCAAAGTGCAAGTTGCTGCTCTCCTCAAGTAGAATAGATTAACAAGGCGTACCAGAAGTAATGCATTCCGTGTAGCATCTTGTGTCCTAACATTACCAAACACTGTTGTCAATCCTAATATCTCCAAATGAGGTGTCTGGAATGCCATTAGTATTGCCATAGCATCATCTGGGTTTAACAAAGAGCCCATTAGTACTCACGTGATAAAAGGGCAAACAATATGGAACTTCAAACTTAAAGGTCTACAGACTTTAGGCGTGAAGCCGTGAAACCAAAAAATATCCATAATTAAGACTCTCAAAGGCATTCTATATAATGTAGTAGTACAATTTCATGGTTTATCCCCCTTGAGTAATTTCAAATTCAACTAAATATAAAGCATCTCAAAAATCCTAGTGTAACCCACAGTGATAGTATCAAATGCTTCCAGGTTGAAGAGCTTATTATATCAAAATCCAAAATGTAAGTACCTTTTGATACGATCTTTTCAGATAAGAATACAATTATGAGATAGCACAAAACTAAGAGCATATAGTACAAAAGCTATAACATTATAGTACCAAAAGTTTGATGTATAACAACTCAAAAGCACCATATAATATCCCATTTTCAAACCAAGTTTACTGCTTGTATCTGCAGAAAAAATCCCACCATTGTATGTGTGGGGCTTATGTCAGCATGTCTTTAAGATTAATCACTATGTAAAGGATCAAATAAAAGTGAACTACATGCACTTTTGTCCCTTAAAAGAGGCCGGAGGCCGGGACTTCGCACCCCTCTTGTATGGAAAAATGAATCTGCCCATCTCTTAATTGGGCCGACCCGGTGGGTATGTGAATTAGTCTGAGTATGATGCGAGCTTAAAGGTGCCTCCTATATACAGGCCCGGTTCAGGACACCTCTTGTTCTAACCAAAATAAATAAATAAATAAATAAAAGTGAAGTATCCTCATTCCCCACCCACATAAAAAGAGTAATGGGAAGACCAACTTTACGTATACAAAGCAACCTATGGAACTAAAAAGCATCCTTTTCAATAGCACTTTAAAGATTCAACCATATTAACAAACACAACAAGAATACGAATCAAATCTTCCTAGCTCCTAGTACTCAGATAATCAACACCCACAGAGAGATGCCACATTTAGCGCACAGACTCCGAAACCCACAATTATAACCAAATTGAACGAAACTACAGCAACATTAATCTTAGATTACAAAAGCTGATAAATGGATGAAATGAAATCACCAATTCCAGGATCCGTATCTATGATGATCTTCTCCCGTTCCTTGACAAAAGAATTGTTAGGTAGCAGCAATCCATCCGGAAAATCAGAATCAGGAACCGACATAATCGTTTATTGGAAATGAACGGATCACACAGACAGAAATTTAAAGGGAAATGTGGGAAAGGGAGAACCTTGGATCTTCGAATAATGGGTATCACTATATACGTCTCTCTATACGGTTTATGTATTACTTTAGAAGGAAAAGATAAGAGCTGTTGAATGAGGTGTGATGAGATGAGGAGCTGAAAGTTCCTATCTTTTCAGCTCTCCCCAACCCAACCCAGAAGTCCAGAAATGTGCGTTATTGGAACGGTTGAGGTGAATATATAGAAATGGTATGCCAATAGTTTTGCAACACATGGCGGCTTATTTTAAGCGATTAAATGTACGACCAAGGTTATCCTTACTTCCTTAGGCCACAATTTTACCACCTCTAACTCTCTAAGCCTCCAACATAGAAGAATACCTAGGATTCTAGGAATTTACAGCAAGTATTGTAATAAGCATTATTATATATTTTTTCATAACTCAATGTTTTCCCGTTTCCCGGATACTATATCTTAAAATTCATGAACATAATTCTAAACACTTAAGTAAGACAAATTTTATTGTGAAACATGGTTCATGTAGCATGGAACATGATCCATGTGGCATAATGGACCGTAAAGCAAAACGACGCCGTATTATGTTAATTACACTTCAGTTTTATTTGATAATATTACTTTGTTTTTAGTTTCATTTTTCACGCATATTAGTTTCATTATACCAATTATCAACATTAAAGTATCATTTTAATTCTACTATAGTTTCAATATTTGACAATATACGTTATTGCACGACGTCTATTTTTTTAGTTCATTTTTCATAGACACTAGTTTAATAACATTGAGGTATAATTTTAATTACACTTCATGTTTATTTGAGATTATATGTTATTGTAAGAGTTATGTTTTTTAGTTTCATTCTTCACACACACTAGTTTTATTACAACAACACTAAAGTATCATTTTAATTAGAGCAAATTGCCATTTTGGTCCACTGACTATAAGGGTCCTCTTAATTGCAGTCTACGACTTTCAAAAGTGTTAATTGCATACCCTGACTATTCAATTTTTATCAATTTCGATCACTCCGGCCAAATCTCGCCGGAAACTAGTAAACCCTAAAATAGTGAAGGTATTTTAGTCATTTCTCACCCCTTTCTCTCTTCTCCGGCGAAACCGCTCCAGTTAGTTTGACCAATGAATAGTAAGTAGGACAGATAAAATGGGACAGAGGGAGTATTCAACAAGATTGATATGGGCGGACCATGATCAATAGTTACACTAATCTTTTTGTTGATCTTTTACTTCTCAGTGAATGACTTACTTTTTCTACTGCATGGGTTCTTTCGCTAACTCTTTTTTTCCTTCCTCTGTGATATAGTTGTACCCCCTCTTTTTCATGCTAGAGGCGGATGGCTCGGGGCCCTCGCCCTTTCGTAACACATTTTTGGGTTGGCCCTATTGTTGATGTTGTTGTTGTTGCCATAGGCGCTTCACAAATTGACTAAAGTATCATCAGCTCCTCGCTGAATTAGTTCATCTATCTGTCTCTTCAAAACGTGATACTTGTTAGTGTCATGGCCAACCTGTTAGTGAAACCGATAGTATTTGGTTTGGTTTACTTTTGGGGAGACTTACATTCATTTGGAAATTGTACTATCTCCATATCTTCGGCTTTGTCCAAGATCATGTTAATTGGATGGGTGAGCGGGGTTAAATGGTGCAAGGGGACCAAACGGGGTTCTCGTAAGAACTCTCTACTTCCCTTCTTTGATGGAGCCAAGCCCGATGCCTGGTTGGTTGAACCAATTTTCTTGGACTTCCCTCCTGTCTTGCCTTCCTCCTCTTCTCTCCTATTCATATATGCTTCATCTCCTTCTGCAAACAATTGGTCACCCTTATCAACTTGTGGTAAGATTGAGTAGGGTGGGTGTTCGAGTAAAAGTCATATACGTTATTGACCTCCTTCTTCCATTTGCTCACAAATCCCTCAAACTCTCCCCTCAATTTTGACTTACTGTGAAGAGGTGAGAGAAATGTTTCCTACACTAAATGTTACTGGAGAAGTAGGTTAGGAAGCTTTTGGATAACTCTACAAAACACTTGATCGACCCATCGACCCATCTGGGATTGTGTTGAACCAATCCTAAGCCTTCCCATCCAAAGTGGACAGGAATGCCCTTCACATGATCGCATAATCTGCCCCAACCATCACCATAGCCTCCTTGTAGCGCGTCATGCATGCATGTAGATTAGAGGTCCCAATGTAAGCCTTGATAGATGGAACCTTGAAATCCCTAAGAAGAGGTGCGTCCATTGTCCTCGGGATAAATGGTGCGACCATCATTACCTTGGTTTCAAGCGATTGCTCCCTCGCCTGTATTTTCTTCTTGAGTTTCTCTATCTTTCTCTGTAGCCACTCTACCACTTCTTCCTACACGCTTGGATTTCACTTCTACATGGTGGACCGACGCGAAGGTGGTCCACCTAACTCATCCACCATTTCTGACCGTAGTAACCACTCTCCCTCACCCACCGTCTTGGTTTTTTCTTGTTGTGGCCCTTAGATGTGGCTTTAATCTCTCCCAGACCGGTGCCCTCTTACCCAACCACTTCAGGACGAGCTTGGAGCCCACTGGTCGTCCTGTCGACCCTCCACTTTGAATACCTTCATCCCTTACTTCCATATGTTGTGTTTAGCCCTCAGCCCCTCTTCCCTGGGAGCGAGGTCAGCCACCCCTACATGCGTTCCTCCTTGTCGTTGGGTTCTCTCCCTCGATAGTGACATCACCTCAACTTTGTCTTGGGGTGGTAGCGGGGGAACCAAATTTTGCACTCCTGTCACCAAGTGGGTCAGTGCCACTACTGTTCGGCTTTTATACTATACATTGGTAATGACAACACAACAGCCTCCTAATAACCACAACGATTGTACTCCTCTCAATAAGTGTCATGGCTCCTTAGTAATTGAGGCGCTCTCCTTCATAACTCCTGCTAGTCTTTAATGAGGCAGTGCTCTTAATAAGTGCGTGGCTCTAGAAACTGTTCCACTAATCCAAGTTGGAATCTTTATCCGATTCCATGCCATATTATTCAAAATTGCATTTATAAAATAAATTCATAAAAAGTGAGCTGGAAATTTTTATAAAATGTCCAAGATTATAATATACTAATCTGAAAAACTTACAATATTAAAAAGATAACATGCCGACAAGTCTACCACTATAAATAAGGGAATATGATAAAGTTATAGGGGCCAATATGCTTCATCAATTATTTTATCATTTAACATTATTCATTGATTATCATAAATTGATCGATCATATCCCGCTTTAAAGAAAAAATATATATATAATTGTCATGTCAGATGGTGAAATATTTTAGCAGAAATTTTTTATCCCTATAGCATGATCTATAAATAAAAAGGGACGGTGACATTTTTAAAAAAATAAACTCTACATTTTTTACCTTTATATTTTTTTTAAAAATGTCATTATACCTTTTTATTTATAGTAGTAAATATGATGTCTTTTTGGTATCATAGAATTTTCAATTTTGTATAAAGACAATTTAACTGTCAAGAAAAAATGATACTCCGTATATATTTTTAATCTTTTTTCAAAGATAAAATGCAAAACGAAGGGGGAAAAAGAATTTTCAATACATCCTCATTGATCTTAATTGGCTTAAGGAGTTAAGGTACATTTGATATAATTGAAACGGTGCACTTTTATAACTTCTATATCGATTTTTTTTTTTTTTTTTTTTGGATCAAAGGGAAGATCTTGGGAAAACTCAGTGCTTTTCAAAAAGCTATTTGAATTAATTATTGTTGAAGCAATTGGAACGATGAATTGCTTCAATCATAAAAAAATTTAGAAGTATTGAAGAGTAAAAATGCGATCAATGAGAAATTGTGAGCAATGCAATCTAACCGCGTCAATCTCACTGTCCAATTGCTCTAACTATTAAAAGCACAATTAAAAATGATATGCTAGTAATTAAATCATTTTCAGTATTAGTATTGATGGATACAAAGCAAATTCTTGGGTAGAGTTCAGGTGTGGCCTGGTCATTAGGTGTGGTCGATTGGCCTATTTTCAGACATTAGATCATATACAAGTATACAACTCATCAAATCAACGCGCAATATATATATGTTACAGAACACACCATTCTACGTACTAAAACGCACCAGAGGACCGATAAAACACACCATTCCACACAATATACCAAATGCGTCTATTCACTTAAAATTCATCAATATACTTAATAAAACACATCATTCTACGTATTAAATTGTTCCACAACGTGCCTCATGTCAGATTATAAGCATACACTATTTACACATATTTTTTGAACGTATTTACACATATTAGAAAACATGTGCTAAAATATGCGCCATTATACGTATTAAAATGCACCACACTTATTAGAAACACATGTGTTAAAATACACATCATTCAATGTATTAAAATGCACCAGACGACATATTAAAACACATCATTCCGCAACACAGTTACACATCATTCTACGTATGAAAATGCACCAACGGATAGATTAAAACACACAATTCTACAACACTGTTAATGCACCAACATACGTAATAAAACGCACCACAGCATGTATTCAAAAGCACCACACTATGTACTAAAATGCACCATTCCAATTCATGTAATATAAATACTAAAATTACCATAATAACCCCACTTAAAATACGCGAATTTCAGTAAGATTAATGAAATTGGACGGTGCTGATTAGGCCGCATGACCGTACCGGAGCTCGCCGCCGCATTTGAACCAAAATCTATATATATACATATATATATGTATATGTATATGTATATATATATACATATGTATGTATATATATATATATATATATATATATATGTATATATATATGTATATATATATATGTATATGTATATATATGTATGTATATATATGTATATGTATATATATGTATATATATATGTATATATATTTACATATATATATATATATATACATATATAGATATATATATGTGTATATATATTTGGAAAAGGGTCAAATTGTCTCCCTAAGTCAATCGGATAATGTAATTGGGTCATCTAAGTATTTAAAAAAAAACATCCATTTAAATCCCCTAAATAAGTAAAATTGTTCAATTAAGTTGAAATTGACTTGTTTAACAGGTTAACTCATCATAAGTCTGACACATGTCTTTTTAATTTCTTTTATTTTAAAACTTGTTATTTATTTAAGAAATAATAATAATAATAATAATAAAAAGAGGAATACAACTACCGCTTGTCCGACGAGGATAACCTGTGGTTGTCTCCATAACTGACATCCATGATTGTCCGGCGGTTGTTTAAGAAAGACGGCCTTGACCGTCTAGAAAAATTGAAATTTTTGAACTTTTTAGACGGTCATGGTCGCCACCCTCATTCCAGATTTAGAAGACAGCCATGACCGTCTTTCTTAGATAGCCGGGGGTTGTTTCTCTCTTTTTTTTTATTTTTTTTATTTTTTTTATTTTTTATTTCTTAAATAAATAACAAGTTTAAAATTAAAAAAAAAAAACATAAAAAAGGCATGTGTTAAACCTAAAATAACTTACCTGCTAAACAAGTCAATTTAGACTTAATTAAACAATTTTACAAGTTTAGAGAATTTGAATGATTTTTTTTTTTTTACTTGGGTAACCCAATTACAACATTCAATTGATTTAGGGGGCCAATTTGATCATTTTTCCAATATATTTATTTGAACTATGCAGAATAGGATCTGATGGACAATATCCTTTGAAGATAACAACAGATCAGAAATGAAAAAGAAGGATATCCTGGCATATCTATCGTACAATGTTGTCTATGCACCAAAACATCGATAAATTCATGCAAAACGAGATGGGACACAACTGGATAACCACATCTAACTAGGGACTTAGGTCCTATCTGTAATGGCATATTGGCATTTGCTATTATTATATGTTATCTAAAAAATTAAGGAATAATATATATAGTAATGACTAAAAAGCAAAAACTTGTATGAGACAGTTCCACCGTAAGACGGGTCTAGTCGGGTCGGGACAAGATGAAAATGTAATATTTATACGCACAAATGTCATATTTTTAAGGGAAGATACAATACTTTTACATTTCGATTTAAAAGTATTATTGTTTTCATTAAAAGCATTATATTTTCCCTTATAAGTAAGGAGCACTTGCCAACATTACTTTTTTATGAAAAAATATAATACTTTTTCTCTTATAAGTAACAAAAATTGTATTCCTGGTTAGTATTATATTTGAGCATATAAGTATGACATTTGTATGTTGTTTCAATCCGACCCGACCTGTCTCATGAATAAAGATTCGTGAGACGATTTCACACAAGTGTGATCCTGACTAAAAATATTAAGTTAGCTCCTAAGTCATCATTTACTCGTCCATTTTTTAAATATTTCAACTAATTTAATCCGATGTTTTTTTTAATACAACTAACCATATTACATTGTAGTTTATGTTCATCTATACTTTCTCAACCTATTGAAGCACATATGAGAAAGTCACTACATGCCATCTGAGCACAAGGTACTTGACAATTTAATCTGAGGTTAAGAATTCATTTGTTACATTTTTTGTCAAGCTAATATAACCCCTACAAATATATAAAAATTAAAATAAATAAAGAACTTTTAAGTCTTCAAGGTGCAAACAAAATATGCAGTGGACTTAGATAGTCAGTTCGGTGCGAACGAAGATTAGTTTGAGATAATACACAGAATTTGACTTCATAATGTATACAGATAATTGTGGATCCTGATCAATACACAAAATTATATACATTATGGAGTTAAATTCTATGTATTGGATCAAAGTTCAGAATGCACTGTGGACCCTATATAACAATTGTGGTAAATAAACATGGACTAATTTTTTTTTTTTAATATTCACATGTGACATGTAATGACTAATGAGTTAAAATGATATGGAATATTTTTTTTTTAAAAAGTACATATATAAATAGATTCTTGATTACATCGTAACAGAATCAGTAGTACTCAAAAAAAAAAATTGATTCTTAAGTGACAGCGGATTTCCCTCACGTCATTAAAAAAAAAGATTGACAAAAATAAGATTAGACACCATACTATGCTGGTTTACATAATTAAATATTCCACAAATTTAACAAACATGAAGGTAAAAAGTTACATTGTCATCCTTGCTACAAATAGGAGCTGAAAACAATCTTTTGATCATTTCATTTCACATTTATGCTTTCCCATTACAGCATGCATTTCCTTGGAGCATCTCCATTCTCCCCTTCAGGTTGGGGTCTATCAATTTATTCATCGCTCCAGTTAACGTTTAGTAATTTACACGAAGGATGATGTAAAGCACAGCTTGGGTACAAACCAATCCCGCAAATAGAGACAACCTTTCACATTGACCCACATCCAACGAGGAAGAGAAGTTCATAATGTTTTATGAGAGAAGGCACAGTTTTTTTGTTCAAAGGATTTCTGCATCACATGTATTATAAGGATTCTATTATTATGGGAATTTTCCATGGCAATATCTGATGTAAAAAAGAATGTAGAATGCAAACAAATATATATATATATATATATATATAGAGGTATGAAAGGAAAAAATAAATATGTAAGACCGAACCTCAAGGAGTCATAACAAAGATGGCACAGCCAGTCTCCCTAATCGGAGAGCAGACTCTCTCGCGCAGCTGTGCTTCAGGTCTTTGCGTTAGGGGAAGTCAAAATATTGGTAGGACCTTTTCCAAGTGGTGTCGTCTTTGAATTCCCACCTTGTCCGGCAGAGCTCTTTGTATTGCTTGGCTTTACAGCAACAGACGATCGCTTGATCTGCCAAACAATGAAAGACAGATAGACAAGACTCCTTATCAGAGTTCCCTATACAGATTATTATTATTATAAAAGACTGGAAGAAATTATATATTTAAGAAAGAGTTAATTCCATTTTTGGACTTCGATTTATAAGTCCACTTTTAGTCTTTTTTTTTTTTTTTATCAGAATATCCCCTTTGGTCCTAGTATTATTGTGGCATGCATGTTTGGTCTTCCGTCAACAAAATCATTGAAATGCCGTTAAATACAAGGGCATTTTGATTATTATTATTATTATTATTATTATTATTATTATATATAATGTGGGTTGCCCAGCTATATTTTTTATGTTGATTTTCTTGAAAAAATTCATAATTAAAGACCGAAATGCCCTTGTATTTAAGGGCACTTAAACTGTTTTGTTGATTAAGGACCAAAAATGGTCATGCCACAATAATAGTAGGACCAAAGAGGAATGCTCTGAAAAAAAAAAAAAAAAAAAGGACTAAAAGTGGATCACCCACCACCTATAAATCTAGGACAAAAAATGGAATTAACTCTTTAAGAAATATATGCCATCTCCAACACTCCCACTAAACAATCGCTCAAAACGGTTTTTTTTTTCTTCCTGTTCTTCTTTAATGTCTATGTATCTAATTTTTCTATGAGAAAGGAGAGGGGAAGAGGGAGATTAAAACTTACCGCAGCCAGCCGTTCTCTATGAACGTCACTTGTAAGCTGGAAACCAAAAGAAAACACGACGTAGAACAGTTTAAGAAATATGAGGGCTGAAATTAAGGGCATTCTCAACCATAAATTAAAAAATATCTTAAAAAAATGTTCTTACAGGTTTCTTGTAGGTCCTAATCTCATCCCCACTAAATCCAGGAAGAGTAATGTTCCAGTGCCTTTCTGAATTAAGCAGAACTAAACATTAAAAACTGTCCATTGCAGAAAGAGCCACTAATATACAACTTGTAATGTAGTCCGTAAATAAAATGTAACTGACCAGCATGTAGAAGGATGTCCTTCGCTTCCAGTGTTGAGGACTTACGATGTTTGGCCAATGAACAACCAAAGGTTGTAAGCTGTTTGAACAAATATGGGAGGAAGGATATATTAAAAACACAGCATACAGGTTAGTGGAGTGAGCAATGAGTAAGCAGAATGAAATAAAAGTTGGCCTAGAGATCTAAAAATTGCCCACCATTTATCAATTTCAAAGGCAAAACTGGTTCTTGGTTAAAAATACAACAGTACATAGGCAAATTGGCTAAATTGGTCACAACCATAAAGACTTACTACAATAACTTTTTTGAAAATGTTATAATCTAATATTGGGCTACCCCTAAAATGAAAGCTAGTGGACCGAACAAGGCTCTGATACCATGTTATAATCTAATATTGGGCCAAGGTCACAAAACTGGGCTATAATGCACATGGGCCAAACCACACTAAAAGACTAAATCCAATCAATTATCTAGTCTAACTCAAGACCTTATAAACCTATATTGTTCTCTCTTATTTTTTCAATGTGGGACTGTTAACAGAAAACAAGTTGGCTATCATTCAAAAAGGGTTGTCTTTTTATATCTACTTCATGTGGAATCCTAATCCGAAGTATAAAGCATAAAGTCGAAAGTTCTCAACACTGAAGTTCTATGACACATTGAATGAATACAAGTACTTGAGGTTCCTACTTCAATATGATTTACACTACAAACAATTCACAGAAATGCTCCTTTGGCAGGAATGTGACAAGTTAGATTACTATGTTAACCAAAACTCCAAAAAGCAGAATATTATATCAAGCACAGGAAAATCATACCTAACTTAAAATTAAGATTCTAAAATGGATATACCCAAATCCCAACCAATATCAGTCTTAAGTGGAACTTCAATTTGTAGGCAAAGTGCCAGTCCAGATAAAACTTACAGATTCTACAAATTCATCTGCAATATCCACAAGGATGTCTTCAACCTCAGCATCCAACTTCTCTGATGGGTCAATCTGTCAATGTAGTGTAAGTCAAATGCATGGATCAGTAGTAGTTATGACTGGACAGTAACGTGTCAAATACAAGAAGTCAAGAACATGTAAAAAATTGCGGCTCTTTCACACATAACTTCTGAAAGTAACATGAACTGTGATGTCTAGATGTATAATCTAATTAATGCAGAAGTCTACAAAAAGGTTGCAACAAAGTAGGACAAATTGAGCAGTTTACTTCAAGACCCCTTTGGTTGCAATAATAATTGAACTACGTACCTCTATGAGCATTTAGATTTTTTGATCCTCAGTTCTTCTAGCAACAAGTTTATCTTCTAAAAGTTCGTTGACATTCAAATTATACAGAAAGGATTATATGTTTATCCTATCTTCACCCTTTCACAGAAAAAACATCACATCAAGTGATTTTCTTTCAAGTAATCAATCATCACACAATATTACCTTCCTCCAACCCCTAACATACCCAAAAAAGTGTATAGACAAATACCCAGGAGATCATGAAATCATTAAATCAACATGTTTTTGCTTACAATAAACAGTCAATACCCTCATTGTGAATGATTTTCATAACTATATTTACATAAACAAACAATTAAAGCATCCAAATTCTTAAAATAATAAGCTCTATCTAATATACGCTGAGAAATTATGAAATGGATCTGCCAGGTGGCAAGAGCTACCACCCTCCGGTGAGGCAGAAGCATCAAGTGAAGTAATCAAGTAATTCCCAATACTTTCAAGATGCTTAACTTGAGTTTAGGGCTTTAGGCAACCATCTTAATCTTGATTTAGGAGCAGTTTAAACTATTCCGCAATGACAATAATAGGTTGGTCTCTTGTCTTCATGAGAAAAGACATGAAACCATTAGATCAAGGAAATGTTAAGCAATTCAGGCAATAGAAACAGAAAGTGCATTGTTCACCTGGGTCACTAGCTCCTGGATGCTTCTCTTGCTCAGAATCCTATTACAAGGCTCCTCAGTCTCTGCAGCAGAAGTTTTATTAAGGGGCCCAGACTGGACAGCAGCAGAATGCAGCAATGCATGAGATGACGGTCTTGGGATTCCAAATCCATGACTCCTTGCAATTGGTGGTTGATTGGGAAAGGGTTGTTGAGTCCTTGATGGTTGAATCTGCTGCCCCAAATTCTCTTGAGACTGACTTGAGATTGAAGGCTGTGCTTGCTGGGCAGAAGATGTGTGCTGTTGCTGCTGAGAGGCAGGCACAGAATGGTGATGCTGTGGACGAATATGAGAACGTTGCTGCAAGGACTGTTGGCTCAGTTGAGGCCTTAGTGAGGGGGGTGGCAAAGGCGGTTTCCCTTGCACTCCCGAAGATAACCATGCTTGATTCTGGGACTGTGGACTTTGAGATGTACTAGGGGGGTTAGGAGCTCTCAACATGCCATGTCCCTGAAAATTCTGCAAGGGATATAGACAGAAGAAAAAGTGATTATACAAAGTATGCAAAATATTCTTTACTGCAGGGAACAATTCTATATTATCTTCAGTGCCACCTACTGGACCATGGTTGCTTCGTATAGTCCTGCTAATCTGAGAACTAAAAAGTTCCAATCATGTGACAGTCGCAAAGTAAAGAGCTTTGGCACATTAGAGAACCAATACAAAAAATGACTGCTCATAATGAGGGGAAAAAGTGTAAAGATTCATCCTTTTGGGTGCCTGTGATTTGTAGTTACACTCTAACAATCAATCTTAATGCCTTAAACTCACAGCAAATGAGCAGGCATAAACACAATTTACTAGATATAGACTAAGTAAAAGTTAGTCAAAGCCATAACTAATTAACTAGACAAACCATGCCTCACTTTTCATCAAGATTATCATCCAGTTGGTCAGAGAAGTTGAGAATGCAATTGATGCATCAACCAACCACTAAATTTTAAGTATTGCAGTCATATCTATCTATAAGACTATAACAAAATTCGAACTTGAACTACAAAAACAAAAACAATAGATACAAAAGCAGTAAACTTGGACAAATATAGTCTACTCACTTGTGAAGAAGGGGACTGGCTATTTGTGACAGTCTGCTGTCTAATTGCCGTCGTAATAGATCTCACTGGCTGGGGAGGAACCCCAGCTGGTCGCATTGGCATACTCGAACCAAGTGACCCTGTAATTCCAATCCCTTGCATTCCTTGTACAGGTCTACCCTATACATTTCAAACAAGAAGAATGCCTTTACTTATCAGCATATCCTCTTCTTCAAACCCATAAAGTTAATTAATCAAATTCCCGAAACAGCACACACAAAATAGCAAGAAAGCAACAATACAATATCCATTGTATGAAAAATTAAAGCTTTATCTTTTACTTATATGTCCAATTAAAAAAAAAAAAAAAACAATCAGAACCTGGGCTGAACTCGAAGTAGGCAGAGAATCAGGCACACCGCGACCCAACCCACCAAATTGCTGCCCAAAAGAAGGCGGAGCCAATGATGAAAAGGAGGCGGGAGGCGGAGAAGGGCCAGGCTGGTGGGCAGGGACCCCAATTGCCAACCCACCTCTAGCAGGCGGCGGCACTGTTAGCGAAGAAGGAGGATGAGCCAAGTGCTGGAAAGGCGAGGGTTGTTGCCGGGAAGTAGCGAAGGAGGACGGGGGTTCCGAAGCTGGCCTTGATTGAAGGTTTTGCGAGGGTGGGGTCACGGAGGTAGAAGCAGAGGGGTTTAGGGTTGGTTTGGTAGAAGATGCTGGCGTCGAAAGAGGAGGGAGTGAGGAGGTAGAAGCGGCAGAAGGTGAAGGAGTTGGCGGCGGTGATGACCGTTCGGTTGGCGGCGGCGGTTGTTGCTCCATTGGACTGCAAATCAGTAATACGTTGGGGAATCTAACCTCCGCGACGTCGGGCCTCTGTTCAGGACTTGTGAACTCCTCTGATCAATACTCAATTACTACGTAGTAATAAATTAAATATTTCTTTTATTTATTTAAATAAAATTACGGAAAATGATATATGCATCCCATGAAAGTAAAACTTCCATCACGTCATCTGTATTAATTTTATTTGAAAAAAATAAAGAGAAAGTAATAAAAACTGTGACTTGCATAAGACATATAAACATAGAGTAAAAAATATAATAGAATTTAGGAGTACGTGTAGTATTACTCTAAAATTACTATATAGAGCCATTAAAACAGGTTTTAAGGGTCGAGGTCCATCTTGCTCCTTACATTAAGTAACATATGAGTTTTAATTTTGACCGCCTATAAAAGAGTGCCCTTTATATGCTCTGATCTTTTAATTTTGTTCCTTTCTTGATATCTCATATTTCCTTTTTTTCAAAGGCCTAGTACTTGGATACTTAGATACATGTGCTATATATCATATTACTTGCTCTTTGAATTATTTTGACGAATGCAACATTATTCAAAGTGATGTTAATTTGCTTAATGGTGAAATTGTTAGGGTCTCACATATTGAAAATATTCAAATTGTTTGAAACTCTCTAAGGAATGTGTTGTACATTCATACTTTCACCTTTAACATTGTATCAACAAGTAAATAAATTTAAAAAGCATTGTAGTTGTAGCTTATGTGATACCCGAGATTTTTGCTTCCATTTCCATCTAGTTGAAATTCCAAAATTTATCCCTAATTCTTTTCCAATATTCATTTGGTCCCTAATTCATGTTCATTGAAGTCTACTCTCATGTTCATATCCGTTGGAATTACAAACTCTATTCATTTGGACCAACTAGTTGTTAAACTACCTAGAATATTATTATAATTATAATATTTCTTTTCTTGAATTAGGTGATATATATGTATAAATTAATTTTAATATTATATATACTTATATACGTATGTATGGTATATATATATTATATAACTATGCATGTGTTATGATATATAATATATGTACGTGTATATATATATAAATAAATGTGTGTGTTTATATTAATATATATATATTTAAGTGTGAACCTATATATTGTATTAACTACACAACTAATATATATAGACTATGATTAATTTTAATATATATGTATTAGTCGTGTATATGATATATATATAAATATATATAATCCATATCAAATCAAGATTTCTTTATCCTATCAAATTATTATTTTTATTATTATAAATCTCTAGATTGGGAGTTACAAGAGAGTGATTGGGAGTTTTTCAAATTTGTGATTCTATCCTATTTATTCTCATTCAAAGGGGGGAGTACTATTTATCTTGTCTTCCTCTCTCCTCTTTCTCTTGGCCGAAGAAAACATCACAAACGAAAAAAAAAAAATCTTCTTCTTCTTTCTTTTGAATGAAATCCATCTTGGGAAGCAAAGTCTTGATAAGTAAGTGTTATATTATAATTATAATTCTAGAGTTAGTTTATATATGTGTATCTTATAGGAACTTTTCCTTGTGTATTTTGGTTGGTGGAAAATTGTTGCTAGTAGAGGTGGTGGATCAAACAAACAAGGGTTAGAAGAGGATTTTCTAGGGTGTACCTACAATTTCCAAGTAAGTGGATTTTACTCACCTTGCTTGCCCTTTATTTTTAGGTATTGTTCTACTTGGTGGATAAGATTTTATGTAAGATCATGTGTTGTTCCTTTGAAGAAATTGTTAATTTGTTTGATTACCCAAGTAGTTCATACCACCTTGATTTCAAGAAAATTGTTGGTCTATTTTATTAAAACTCTATTTTATAAAATTCTTTTATATATGTGTGTACTGATACGTATGTGTGTATATTCTAAATATCTATGTATATATATTTGTATGTTTTAGTATACATACGTGTACACTATGTGTATAAAAAAATAATAAATAAATAAATAAATAAATATATATATATATATATATATATATATATATATAAAAGAACACACGCACACAGAATCACACACACACACACTGTGTGTGATTCTGTGTGCGTGTGTTCTTATATATATATATATTTCTTTTATTATAAATATGTGCGTACGGTAGTTTGTATATATATATATATATATATATATATATATATATATATATATATATATATCTTCTCTGTGCGTATGGTGTATATATATAAAAATATATATATATATTTAGTGTGTGTATACGAGTACGTATAATAGTTATCAAAAAAATATATATATATTTAATTAAATTGTATGTGGTACGGTAGTGTATAAAAAAAACAATTTATTTATTATCATTATATATAATTGTTATGATTTGTACGTATTATCTTATATATGTAGATATATGTCAATATATGAGACCAAGTATATAATACTTGTAAGATTAGTGTATGTGCATATATATGTAACTGTAGAGATAATTATATAAAATTGTTTATTTAGTTGTATATAAAAATATCATATATTTGTGTAGGCCGTATGTTTAATTATGTATATATAGATATATTTTCTTAACTTATTATATACAAGATTACTATTATTATATGTATGTACGTATGTACTATGAGAGTATATAATTAATAAGTTTTATTAGTATATATATATATATATATATATATATATATATATATATATATGAATGTGTGGCCGTATATGCATATGTGTTTATAAATATTAAATAAATATTTTGTGTGATTTATTGTTATGTATATATGTATGATTGGACCGTATATATGTATTGTATGTGTAGATGTATTATTATTTATTAGGGATTTAAACTTTGTATTTGGGTTAGTATATTTAAGGTTTGAATTCATTAATTTGATAATATTTGGGTTAGTATGTTAAGGGTAAAAATTGGTTGTTATTTTCTTTTAAGAAATTTTGCTTAAAAGTGACGAAAGGATTTTTCATAGTACACTATCTGTAAAGTTGAATTTCTTCAAATTGAGGAATTTTTGCTAAAATATTGATTTGGAAAATTAATATTTTATTTTGACTCAAAAAGAATATTTCAAAGAAATTGCAAGTTTTTCAAAATTGGAAGCTATGTGATGTTATGAGAATTGTTGTGAATGTGGTGATTTATTTTATGAATTGAAGAGTGCCCGTAAGGAACAATCCTCGGGTACTAGGCACTATGGTGTGTTCTGTTGAGATGGGTCTGTGTACCCTAATTATAGGAGTAGTCAGTAGAAACCTTATCCTGGCTACTAGGACTGGTAACTTCTCGTTGATGCTTGGAATCCTCATTCGGGGGTGTGCACACTTAAGGTTAGAGTCTGGTTTCCATTGTAAATGGGAAATTTTGTGAAGTGTTCAGTTTAGGTATACTGTTCGCTATGGCCTGAATCCAAAGGACCCTATCCCATTATGTTGTTGATGCGCTTCCAAATGTTTTTACTTTACCTAATATTTTTATTGAATTTTCTGAATTATGGCATTGCAGCCAAGCTTTGAAAATGGTAAAGTATGATTTCAAAATATATATATTTTACTTTCGGGGCAAGCAGTCCCTTACTTAACAATTTTTGCTAACCCCTTACTTTCTTGTTATGTTTTGTTTGAAATCTCTAAATGAGTAACAGGTGATGTTTGATATGTTTGCGGTAAGAGTGCGGTAGATCGAGATCCCGAAGGCTTTACAAGGCTTAGAATATTTGTATTAGGGATTTCTGATGTTATTTTTGAATTAAGACTCTGAACTTTGTTTTATCTTTATGGTTTGAGTTGGTTTAGCCTTGCATCTAGCCAAGTTCTTTATGGTTTGAGTTGGTTTAGCCTTGCATCTAGCCAAGTAGGGTTAGGTGTGGCGGTAGCACCCATGAAATAAAGTACTTTGGTTTTATTTGTGGCGGTAGCACCCATGAAATAAAGTACTTTGGTTTTATTTATTATGGACTTGAAATAAAGATAAAGTACTTTGGTTTTATTTATTATGGACTTGAAATAAAGGATATGTACTTTGGTTTTATTTATTATGGACTTGAAATAAAGGATATGATAAAATTCTATTTATAGTAAGTCCATTTATAGTAAGTTCGGAAATCGAAATTTTGGGGTGTTACAGCTTACCTTTGATAGCTAATGAATGTTCAATTCAAGAATCTCATGGTATGATGGCTAGTTTAGCTAAGGAGGAAAGGGAGTTGTATCTTTGGACAAACTAGTATGCCACCCGTGCGATGCACGGAAAGAAATTTGAAAATACAAATTTAATGTTATATTATTACAAACTATTAATGTTATTAAATGTAATTTAAAATATTAGAAAATATGAAGTTCATTTCAAATACATTTTGTTGTATAGATAGATAAATAATAGAATTATAGATATAAAAAATTTATAAATGATATCACTTTTGGCATGTGGTAATGTCACAATAGTCGACGAACTAAAAGTGATATTAATTCTAGGAAAAAGTGAAAAATCAGCCCCTAAGTGAACCGGATAGTGCAATTAGCCCCCATAAGTGAAAAAAGCTTCAATTAGCCCCACTAAACCTGTTAAATACTCCAATTAAGTCCGTTTTTCCCATTTCAGCCGGTTATAACTTACCTGTCATCCACCTGGATTAAATTATATCATAGTTGGCATTGTTTATTTTAGAAATATTTATGTATTTAATAAAAAAATCCTAGAATCCCAATATAAACCCTTTCTCTCTTCTCTCATCTATTACGCTCAGTCTCTCTCGCCATTTCTCCCAATTCTCACAACACACATCGCCACCATAGCTAATCTCTCTTCACTCCTTGAATTTCAAATTTCTAGTGTTCTTCTGCAGGTTGTGGAATCGCTTAATCTAAGGTTTTAGTGCAAAGGTTCTTCTCCAGGTAAGAATTTTTTTTTTTCTTTTTGATTTTTGAAATACGAATCAATTTTGGTTTGATGATTTTGAGTTTAAGGGTAAATTGGTTACATTTTTTTTTTTGCTAAGTAATGCAAACTTACAGTTTTAACAGTGTTCATATTCATGGTACATAAAGGGTTAGCATTCATTCATCTTCACAGTTGTCATGGGTTAAATTAGGCATAAACCCCATATCTCTTGTCAATCTTTTATCCCTCTGTTTTTTGCATTTTCGCAATTTTTTTCTTGGCAGATTAACATCCCTTTCATTAGTCTTGTTTATCATATGTTTGTTTATAGGATGTTTGTTGGTTGCACATATGATGACCATGGGATTCAAGAGGCAGGAATAGTTCAACAAGAAATACAAGTTGAAGAGGAAGATTGGCAGCTAATTAGGGCTGAAAATACAGACCATGGTGAAGATTATGGCTTTGATGACCATCCAAGTTATCCTACAGACAATGAGGATAATTCGAATGATGTTGGTGATCATTCTAGTAAGTTCCTGTAACCCCTCGTCTTTCCGATAAGTCTAAGGGTCGGAAAATATATCTTTAGGCTATGACATTCATAAGATGATCTCCCGATATGTCAAGGGAATTTTTATACGGAGGTATAGTTGTCATTAAGCTGCGATCGTTCGTGCCGGTCACGAACCAACCGTAAAATTTTCGAGGACGAATTTTCAGCTCGGATTTCCTTAAAAATTGATGATTAGGCATGTTATGACTAAGTATGAACTTCCTGCTTAGTTAAGTTGAAATTGGATGAGCTATAAGGGTCGAAATTTATTTCTGATCGTACACCGCGAAATTTCTACAGTGTACCGAACCTAGCCCATTTTGGAGCTTTTGACTGGAATAAATTTTTGGTTTCGGAAATTATTCTTTCTGGATTATTTTCCACCGAAACTTTATCTGTTTGGACCACAACTGATATGTTGTGGAGATATTTTATTATTTTATTATTTTTTTTCCTAAAGCTTATCCCATAAGTTGGGATTAAATATAAAAGGAATTTTTTTTCCCTTTTCTTCCCCAAATGCCAAAAAGAGAGAGAGAGAGGTGTGATCATCTTCCACCATTTTTTCTTCCAAAGTTCCATAGCCAAATCCTTCTAAACTTCCAATTTATTCGGTAAGTTTTCAATATTATTCGGTAGAAAGCTTTGTAATCCTTCCTAGGTTATGAATCTATGTTTAATTTCTTGATACATGATGTTATGGTGTTGATTTTGAACCTAGGTTTTAAGGTGAAAATTGGGGAAAGGATCCAAAATTGCTTCCTAGGGTGTTAGAAATCCTTTACAAGGTAAGGAATTCCCTTAAGTTGGAATTAGTCACTTAAATTTGGATAATTGATTTTGGTTGAAATATGGTGTTTTTGGAGCTTTGGGAATATTTTTGTATACATGTTCATAGCTTGGATATGCTTGTATATGTTGTATTTATGTTCATATGAGCTTATACTTGTGAAAATAGTGAAAGGAAATCAGGGTAGATTCTGGCAGTAACTTCCGAAATTTATTGGGAAAAATTGGTAAGGTATTTTGATCCAATTTTTTTTAGACATGTAGTTCTATAAGTGTAGAACCCGCATATAAAATTTCATAATGATCGGAGTAGTGGAAGTATGGTTTTCGGAATTTTTCCCAAAACTGGTCCAGGGAGAGACAGAATTCCGGACAGCCCACTGCCAAGGGCAAAAATGGAATTTTCTGTGTTTATTCGTGGATCAAAATGACCAAAACTTTTTATGGACATCAAGTAGTATAAGTTGGGGTTTTACCATAAAAATTTCAAGTGAAAAAGAGTTCGGGAACTATTTTTACCGGCTCAATCTTTCGGACTGCGCCAAGCTGAAATTTTCTGAATTACGCTTAGTATGATTATTGATGTGTTAATGATAATTGTGAGTGTGTGTAATATATATATGATGTGTGCGTGTGGTATATATATACTGTATATGTATGTGTGTGATATATTTATATATATGAAAATAGTATTACATATTTATATATATTGGATGTGTAGCATAACCTACATATGTGTATATATGTAATATATACATATTATATATGGTATGAGTATTAAGTATATATATATGTGGTATGTATATATATATACGTGTAATGTGTGTATTATAATATATGTACATATATGAGTATGTATGTATATTTAAATGGAGTGTTGTAATATGTATATATTTGGTATGTGTACCTTAAGTGAATATGCATAAATATGTGGAAAGTGTTAGGCTTATGTGGTATGCATATATACAAATGTGTAGTGTGATGATGGAAAATGTTTTGAGAAAGATGTTTTGAGAGACGAGACTTGTGAACCAAGTTGAGAATGGTAATTGTTTTCAAAATGGGGACTTGATTTTGTGGAAAATGTCCAAAAGAAGATGAGAAAGGAGGGGAAATGTTTTTAAAACCTTAGTTTCAAGAAGTTAAAGAGGACCTTGTCATTTATATTACCTCGGGCTATAGTACTGATGGTCTTCTTCAATATATGTACGGCAGTATACGCCAAGCCTCTACGTCACTTCGTCAGGCGTAGGGAGTTTCTGCGTCACTCAGTCAGGCGCAGGTTTTATTCATACGTAAAGCGAAGTCTATTCGCCAAGTCTCTACGTCACTTCGTCAGGCGTAGGGAGTCTCTACGTCACTTCGTCAGGCGTAGGGAGGCTCTGCGTCACTCAGTCAGGCGCAGGGGAGTTTTCTATATCACTCAGTCAGGCGTAGGCCGTGGGGGTGTGCACACTTAAGTATAGATACTCATGTCATTTTCGGGTTGGTATCAGCTTTATGGACCTAGGTGGGGCCAAACTAGGGACCATAATGATGAACCTTCGTCCAAGGGATCACGAACGAGACTTGGGGCAGGACCGTAATCCCCATGTCCAGATCCGATTTCGGTCTAGTCAAAGAAATTTGTATCCTCAATAAGGTCTCTTGCTTCTAGTCAGAAACTAAGTAACGTTTTCATAAGTGAAGACAACTAGAAGTCATAATTGTGGCATTGACATGTGTGATAGACAGGGATAGTTCTGAAAACCTATCCTGTATGAAAAGAAATCAAAGGCAACCTAGTTTGATGAACTAGGAAGTTTGATAAGGAAATGTGTTGTGACTTATATACTCATTATATGCTTGTGATTATATGGCATTAATTGTTGATTGCAGTACTGAAAGGCATGGACACCATATTTGGTAATGTGTATTTACCTTTATGAATTATTTGTCAAAACTTTTATCTGATGGAAGTGACAAATGGATTACCTTACTTAGCCGTTGTGCTAATTACACTTCACCGTGTACGTCATTTCAGATGTCATCCAGTGAAGGATCCTGTAGCCCGGCAAACACTCCTGATCATGTTTGCCCGGGACCTACTTTTGTTGGTCAGATTCTGCATGACACGTCGGGCAGAGACCCGTATTCTCCACCCTATTCTCAAGGCTACTCTCCAGGCTATACTCCAGCATCCCCTGACTATACTCCAGCAACCCCAGTCAGCCCAGTAAATATCTTTTGGTAACCTTAGTTTTGGCTGACTCTAGTCTGTTAGGTTGTGGAGGACCCGAAGTTTGTAAGTAACAGCCGTCGGGCAAATTCTTATAAATACCTTTTGATATTAATATATATGCCTAGAATATTATATTTTGATGTTTGGGGTGTTGATGTTGAGTGTGTTTCTTTTAGCCTGTGCACTTAGAGTGGAAGTTTTATCAAAGAGGTGATAGGCTTCACTCTAAGTGTGGCGGTAGCACCCAGTTTACTGCTGTAAGATGTAAGCTTCCGCAGCGTTATATTACGCATATTGTAATAGTTGTCGGAGCAGAAATTGGGGTGTTACAGTTCCCTTCATATAACTCACAAGTTTATCCACCGGTTCTAGAAGTAGGTTTGTTGTTTGAAGATAGCAACCAATTTAAACAAGCCATAATTAGTTATAGTGTGCACACAAAGAGGAACCTTAGATTTACTAAAAATGAGCCAAATAGAGTCAGGGTTAAATGTGTTAAGGACTGCCCTTTCTACTATTGTGGTTGTTGGGAGAAAAACTACTATTGTTTTCAACTTGGAAGACTAATCAATGCTCATACATGCAATACTGAAGTGAAGTTAGGTATAGTGACTCAAAAGTGGCTAGAGGACAAGTATGAAGATAAAGTCATTGCAAACCCAACGATTGGTATTGTTGAGTTGAAGAACCATATTGAATCAGATCTCAAAATCACTTTGGTAGTTAGCATGGTTAGGAGGGCAATCAAGGCAATTGTGAAGAAAGTGAATGCTAGTTTTGATGATCAATTTAAAAGATTAAGAGATTATGCTGGTGAATGCTTGAACTCAAATCCAGGAAGGTGTTGTGATTATAAAAACGAATAGAGTTGTAGAAAATGTTCCTTGTGTATTTCAAAGGATTTATATATGCTTTGGAGCATTAAAGAAGGGGTTTATACAAAGATCACTACAAGAAAAATCGCGATTCGCGACGAAAAAATTCCGTTGCGAAACAGCCAAATTCCGTCGCGAAATAGGTTTTGCGACGGAATTCGTTCCGTCGTCTATCAGCTCGTCGTATCTCTGTTTGCGACGGAAAAATTCCGTCGCGAAATATGGCGACGGAATAATTCCGTCGCAATTCCGTTGCGATTTGGCATCAAAATATTAAAAAAAAATTAGGGAATCCGCGTCTGTTCTTTGTACGACAGACGCGAATACCCTTTTAAAAATAAAAAAAAATTAAAAAGCAAAATAAAACAACAATATTGCACATTGTAGCTCTCAATACAATGAAATTAAAACAATATTCCAAATATTACAATATTCAATTAATGAAACTACAATGATAAATATGTTACACAATACACATTAAGTATTGAGCCTCTATCTTAATCATAAGAGAAACAAACTTTATCCAAGACCTTATATTTTGTGGTGGACCAGAAGAATCAGAATCTGTGGAGGACAAAAACAATTTATGACAAACCATTTAAGAATTACAATAATCATACTATTATTTAGGAAAGGAAGACATGGATAGTACATAGCTCTTACCTAAATTGTATTGAATGAAATCAATGGCCACAATTTATGTATGATCCCCTTCTGCATCAGAAACTGCATAGATAATGTGATAAAAAAACCAAAGCTGCAAGGTCCCTATTATCATCCATTTATAATATGATGAATTGCAGAATTGATGAATTCAAAAAAAATAAAGATTAGGCAAAGTAATAAAAAGCATGCATATTTCATTTTTCCCCACCTTTAAAATTTTAAAACAAATAATATTTGCTCTAAGGCTCACATAAAAATTCAAACTAAACCAAATATCAACTTGACATTCTAGCCACATAAAAAGAACCACTCAGAATCAGGTAAAACAGAAAATCAATAACTGGGCAACTTGCAGAATCCACATTACAAAAGATTGAACATTGGAGTTAATAATAAATGCATTCTTCTACAAAATATATAATAATACAAATTTACATTATTTACTTAAGTACGTAGCTATCTGTTCAGTAATATATTGTCAGACTCTATACAACTAAATAAACTCCCTATAAAAAGAGACACTCCAGCAGCCTCAACCAGCTCATTGATTTCAATTTGCAAAGGAAATAAGAATCTAGTGACTTGGATGTCAACATGATAGGCTTATCAATAAACATATTATGTATGTATTGAAATCTAAAATTTCAAATAATAGTAAAAATTGAAATTGAAATTTCAAAAGTTTATCCTTCTCAAAAACCTATTCCTTACTCATTATTACCCTGAGTTATCTTATCATATTAACAATTCTGTCCAAGTTTTATCCAAAATTTAGAGCATTTTAAGTTTGGACAAACCTGATAAAGATGTGAATTAACCTCACCACTAAGCTCAAATTGACCTCCAGGCTCCAGTAATATGCTTTGCTTTCCTGCCACACACAAGGAAAATCAAGGTCCATTGAGAATCATTAATTCTATGAGAAAAGAGAACACACCTACCTAGCAGCCACTTCATGATAAGGAAAGGAAAGGAATATGATGGATTGCATTAAGTATTGTCCAAGTACAAGAAATCAAGTTTTACATCATTCAGAGCATTGATTAGCATTTCCCTTCCAACAAGTCACCAATCATTTAGCATATCAATATCAGTTACAAGTGAACTTCATGCCCAATTCTTTTAAAGTTTGACAAGAGATTGCTTATTATTTTGCACGTATGATCAAAGAAATACAAGCAACATTAAAAAGAAATCAAAACAAATTAAATGAAAAAAGGGTTAATTCTCATTCAAAGGTCAGTGCCATTTCTTTAAACACCAAAGCATGCCTCTCTATTTGCTAATGAGTACTATTTTTTAACAACAAAAAAAGGGTCCATAAATCCCAAGATGACTAGTACTCCCAAATTGAAAGATATGCAAAGCTCATAAATCAGAAGTCAGCTGAAATATAAGCAAGAAGCAAGGAAATACTAGGAAAGGTGTACACGTACTGGACCAATATACAGCTGTTTTTTTAATCCACAGGTAATGACTCTTCATATTTGTTGCTAAGATCTGCTTTTCTGGTGTTGAAAGCATACTAAGCAAGAAAAAAGGCACTGCAATGTGTTGCTGCTTATTATCATTAGGATTTATAATAATCATATGATGAATTGCATAATTGATTAGGCAAAGTAATAGTTTAAAAAAAATAAAGATTAGGCAAAGTAATATAAAGCATGCATATTTCATTTTTCCCAACCTTTAAAATTTAAGAACAAATAATATTTGGTCTTGTGGAGAGAGAATGACCAACTGCAAATTAAAACAAGAAAGATGAAGCAGGATGTTTGTATTTGTCAACAAGGTAAAAGAAAATATATAATCGGCGTGACTTGTGAAATTAGCAACTAATAGAAAAAAAAAACAAACTGAATACTTCCATATCAATAATCAATTTAGGTAATTTAGACAATAAATCAACATTAACAATGAATACAACATACACAGGCCAACGTTGAGTATATATAATGAATATTCAAAGATTATACAGAAACTAATAAAAATTGGGGAAATATACATCACATATTCAAATATATGAACATACAGAGTATACATCACACCTCGCAGACTGCAGAGCATGAGGGAGCCAACTGGCATAAAAAAATTGTATACACATCCAAAGGCGTACCTTGAAGCTCCCTATCAATTTTCGCATTCATGGTGGGAAGAATCCCAGAGATCTGAAATCTAATTGCGGCAGAGGCAATGGCAGTGAATACCTGTCAAAATATACAAGCCAACAAATGGGAGTAACTTAACAAATAGCATCCCAACGCTTTCTCATATATAATGAAATTAAAGAACAATTGATAAAAGACATATTAGTCTTATGTTCCAAAGATCATATAGTGACTTACCTATTTTGCTAGCGACCTTTAGGGAAGATGAAAGGGCGACCTTGTCGAAGAGTGGTGACGACCGGCAACTTTGAGGAAGAACGAGCGGCGACTTTAGAAGAATGACGGCGAGTTGGAATGGCGACGGCGAGCGGCGCTGGTGAGCTAGAATGGCGACGATGAGCTGGAATGGCGAGCGGTTAAGCGGCGATTGCGACTGGAGCGGCGAGAGGCAGAGGCTTGGTCCGCTTAGAGTTTGGGACCGCGAGGCGAGCGGCGAGAGGCAGAGGCAAGAGAGGAAAAGGAATAGAGATGGAAGAGGAACGGAAACTAGGGTTTTATGAGGAAAAACAAAAGAACAACGATGTTCAAGGAGTGGAGGAAAATAAAAATAAAAAAATTGCGACGGAATCAATTCTCTCGTTATTTTTGTTGTCATTTCGCGACGGAATGTTTTCCGTCGCTAAATGAACGACGTAACTTACATCTGTCGCAAATTCCGTCGTGAATATTTTACCGCCAAGATTTCGCGGGTTTAAATTTCCCTTTGCGCTAAAAATTACGACGAAATTAATTTCCGTCGCGAATTCCGTCATTAATTTGCAACGAAAACTATTCCGTCGCAATATCCATCGCGATATTGCAACGGAATAATTTCCGTCGCGATTTTCCGTCGCGATTCGCGATTTTTCTTGTAGTGGATGTAGAAAAGTTATTGGCCTAAATGGAAGTTTTTTAAAGGGTAAGTTGAAGAAGGAAATACTAAGTGCAGTAGGCAGGGATGCGAACAATCAAATGTATCCGGTTGCTTGGGCTGTGGTGGAAATTCAGAATACCGATTCATGGAGTTGGTTCTTGAGTTTATTAAAGGAGGACTTGTAATACCCGGAAATATTTTCTACTAAAAGTTCCTAATTTAAAAAAAAAAAGAAAAAAGGGGAAGGTTTAAATTTTATTTTTTTCTAAGGCATTGGCATGCTCGAGTTATGATTCATAGATATTCAAAATAATTTTTGCTAGTTAGAATAGTTGTTAATAAGCTGCGATCGTATGTACCGGTCACGAACCGTAAAAATTTTTTAGGAGTATGTGTTCTGTCCCGTTTGTCCTAGGAAGTGGGTTATTAGGCACCATACTACTAACCTTGAATTTCCTATTTAATTAAATTTGCCCGTAGCAGTGAAAATTTATTTTGACCGTAGCATCGCTGTATTTCGCGATGTACCGAACATTACCCGATTTTAGAAATTAAGGTTAGAATGGAGTCCGGGATAATTTTGGTTTCGAATTTACCCCTACCTAAATTATTTCCTACCGAAACTATATCTGTTTTAACCCTTAACAGTCTAATTAAAGATATTTTCTTGGACTTACCATAGGGTTTTGACACTTCGCAACTCCCTACACCACATATCTTTATCCTTATCTTATAAGAAACAATGTATAAGCTTTGATCTCCCATTTTCCTTCCCTATTGCCGAAATCAAGAGAGGGAAAAAAGAGAGGAAAAATTCTTCATCTTCCACCTTGAGCCAACAACTTCCATAGCTAATTTCTTCACAAGATAATCATCTATTTGGTAAAACTTTAATTTTATTCGGTAGAAAGCTTTATTTTCCTTCCTAGATCTTGAATCTAAGTATAGTTTCTTAATATTTGTTGCTATAATGTTAAATTTTCTCTTAGGGTTTTGAGTGAAAAATTTGGGGAAAAGGTTCAAGATTCCTCCTACGGTGTTAGTACACTCCCAAAAGGTAAGGAATCCCTTAAGTAGGTTAAGGTCACTTAAAATTAGATAATTGATAGTTTATTTGAAATATGATGAATTTTAGGTGAAATTATTGTGTACATGTTTTTAGGTATAATATATATGTAATTGTATTTTACATAATATATATGTACAAAATGTCGTGTTGGTGAGATGTGGTTGTTAAAGTGCCTAAATATCTAAATTAGAAATACTATGCATATTATATAGTGTATGTACGTACGTGTAAGTATGATAATATATATTATATGCGTATATGGTATGTATGTATAAGTAATAATATAAGATGTTGTTATATATATATATATATATATATATATATATATATATATATATATATATATATATATATATA
>NC_044916.1:19923386-19931731 GCF_003576645.1 Ipomoea triloba | reverse complement strand
GGTGTTATGTTGTATGCATATATACATATATGTAGTGTTATGTACATATGTAATGTGATGATGGAAATTGTGGGATAGTTACACTTTATTATCACCGTGTATGGTAATTAGTGTACTATCAAAATGTTTTGAGAAACAAAACTTTTGGACTAGGTTAAGAGTGTTGATTGATTTCAAGTTGGGACTTGATTTTGTTGAATATGTCCAAAAAGTGGTTTTGACTCAAGGAAGATGAGGAAGAAGGAAAAATGTTTTCAAACCCTTAGTTTCTAGTAAAGTTGAGGAGGACCTTGATTAGCCTTCGGGTGGCTTAAAGTGCCCTTGCCCAAGGTTGCTATATAGTATGATCATTCATACGGAAGGGCAAAGTCTATTCGCCGAATACTATATAACTCGTTAGGATGAGGAATTCCTGCGGGGGTGTGCACACTTAAAGTATAGTTACTCTAGAAAGTCCGGGTAGGTGTCGTTTTTATGGACCTAGTAGGGCCAGCTAGGGATCATTCTAACGAACCTTACGTCCAGGGGATCAGTGTTAGACCGGGGGATAACCACTGAACCCGAGTTCGATGATTTAAGTGGTCAGAGAGGGAGTTAAGAGAATACTCCAAAGGCCTCACGCTTTCTACAAGGAAACTAAGTGGAAAATTTTGTATGAAAATGTAGTTACTCTGTAGCTACGCTAAAGAGGGATGCGATGATTGTTTAAGCGAAAAAGGGTGTCGGTGAACCCTCTTTGAGATAAAAGTTGGTGGAATTTCCCTGTGAGGAAGATTTTTCAAGTACATGATTGTGATTAAACGTGAAGTTCATAATTTTCCACTACTTGCTTATATGCGTAGATGATTATTGATGCGTCGAATAATACCTTTTTTGGTAAGCAATCACTTATCAAAAGAACTTAGACTGTTTTTCAATTCTTATTTATTACTTGTGCAAACTATACTTGATGAAAACGTTTGCAGGTAAAGTATCAATGTAGGGTAAGGGTAATAAAGGTTTTTAAATACCTGTTTTGTAAAACCTTTATTTAATTTTGGGTGACCCACGGATCCCCTTACTTAGCCGTCGCGCTAACTACACTTCATTGTGTTACCTACAGATGCAATCTAGCGTAAGTTCTTGTAGTGCGGCGAACTCTCCAAGTTCGCCGGTGTATGAGTGTCACGGCATGGATTACGATGACTATGTACAGCAGATGATAGGTACCAACCCATATGCGCCGGGTTATGCTCCGCTCGCTCCAGCTAGCTCTCCAGTTGCAGATAGTTTTCATTTTGTCCAGGATGGCCTAGATGTTCAGGCCTCCTATGGTTTTTATCCCTTTGAGGTGTTGACCGGAAGTGACCCATTAGAGTTTATCGTGTATTACCCCTACCCATGGAACCCCGGTTCACCAGAGTATTGGGACGAATGGTCCATGGTTAATACCACCTCTCACTTCCTAGACCATTTCACATGGTTTGAAGGCGAGTGGCATTTAGTCTAGGGCGAGTTCACAGGTCCGGTGTACCGCTGGATAGACTAGGTATTATGTCTTGGGAGATGCTTTGGGGGAGATTCTTTTGTGTAAATGTCTTTTGTAGCCTTAGTGGTGGCTAACTCAACTAGTTGGGTCGTGAATGACCCTTAACTTATATTTTGGCCGATGGGCAAACTTATGTATNGTGGTGTTATGTTGTATGCATATATACATATATGTAGTGTTATGTACATATGTAATGTGATGATGGAAATTGTGGGATAGTTACACTTTATTATCACCGTGTATGGTAATTAGTGTACTATCAAAATGTTTTGAGAAACAAAACTTTTGGACTAGGTTAAGAGTGTTGATTGATTTCAAGTTGGGACTTGATTTTGTTGAATATGTCCAAAAAGTGGTTTTGACTCAAGGAAGATGAGGAAGAAGGAAAAATGTTTTCAAACCCTTAGTTTCTAGTAAAGTTGAGGAGGACCTTGATTAGCCTTCGGGTGGCTTAAAGTGCCCTTGCCCAAGGTTGCTATATAGTATGATCATTCATACGGAAGGGCAAAGTCTATTCGCCGAATACTATATAACTCGTTAGGATGAGGAATTCCTGCGGGGGTGTGCACACTTAAAGTATAGTTACTCTAGAAAGTCCGGGTAGGTGTCGTTTTTATGGACCTAGTAGGGCCAGCTAGGGATCATTCTAACGAACCTTACGTCCAGGGGATCAGTGTTAGACCGGGGGATAACCACTGAACCCGAGTTCGATGATTTAAGTGGTCAGAGAGGGAGTTAAGAGAATACTCCAAAGGCCTCACGCTTTCTACAAGGAAACTAAGTGGAAAATTTTGTATGAAAATGTAGTTACTCTGTAGCTACGCTAAAGAGGGATGCGATGATTGTTTAAGCGAAAAAGGGTGTCGGTGAACCCTCTTTGAGATAAAAGTTGGTGGAATTTCCCTGTGAGGAAGATTTTTCAAGTACATGATTGTGATTAAACGTGAAGTTCATAATTTTCCACTACTTGCTTATATGCGTAGATGATTATTGATGCGTCGAATAATACCTTTTTTGGTAAGCAATCACTTATCAAAAGAACTTAGACTGTTTTTCAATTCTTATTTATTACTTGTGCAAACTATACTTGATGAAAACGTTTGCAGGTAAAGTATCAATGTAGGGTAAGGGTAATAAAGGTTTTTAAATACCTGTTTTGTAAAACCTTTATTTAATTTTGGGTGACCCACGGATCCCCTTACTTAGCCGTCGCGCTAACTACACTTCATTGTGTTACCTACAGATGCAATCTAGCGTAAGTTCTTGTAGTGCGGCGAACTCTCCAAGTTCGCCGGTGTATGAGTGTCACGGCATGGATTACGATGACTATGTACAGCAGATGATAGGTACCAACCCATATGCGCCGGGTTATGCTCCGCTCGCTCCAGCTAGCTCTCCAGTTGCAGATAGTTTTCATTTTGTCCAGGATGGCCTAGATGTTCAGGCCTCCTATGGTTTTTATCCCTTTGAGGTGTTGACCGGAAGTGACCCATTAGAGTTTATCGTGTATTACCCCTACCCATGGAACCCCGGTTCACCAGAGTATTGGGACGAATGGTCCATGGTTAATACCACCTCTCACTTCCTAGACCATTTCACATGGTTTGAAGGCGAGTGGCATTTAGTCTAGGGCGAGTTCACAGGTCCGGTGTACCGCTGGATAGACTAGGTATTATGTCTTGGGAGATGCTTTGGGGGAGATTCTTTTGTGTAAATGTCTTTTGTAGCCTTAGTGGTGGCTAACTCAACTAGTTGGGTCGTGAATGACCCTTAACTTATATTTTGGCCGATGGGCAAACTTATGTATATAAATGTAGATTTATATATATTATCGTATGATGAGTGGTTGTTGTTGTTAAGTAAAAGTTTCCGTTTAGCCTGTGCACCTAGAGTGGGGTCTATCAAAATGCTTGTTCATTTTCTATACAGCAACTAATTGTAATTAGTGTGCCTGTGCAGCAACTATTTGTAAATTAGTATATTAATAATACTAACTAATTTAGGATATTATTGTGCTTGTGCAACAACTAATTAATAATGTGCTTGAAACTTTAGAATTACTCACTGTGTGAGTAATGTGCATAACATAGAAATTGTAAATTCATTGTAAATTGTAAATTGCTCACTTGAAGATAAATTGCTTAATCGATTTGTGCTACTTTTTGTAGGGTTAACTAATGTGATCCAATAATTATTTCTAGAAGTAGAGTATAGAAACTGTGCTCGGCATATTCATGCAAATTGTAGTAAAAAGTATAGAGGCATGATGTTCAAGAATCTATTCTGGAAATGTGCTAAAGCAACGACTACGTCGCAATTTGATGAAGTTGTAAAAGAATTGGAAAAAAAGAGACCCTAAAGCATGTGAGGATTTGCTAAAGTATCCACCCAAGCTATGGTGTAAAGCATTCTTCAGAATCAATGTTAAATGCGATGTTGTAGACAATAACTTGTCGGAAGCTTTTATTGGCACTATCTTAAAAGCAAGAACAAAGCCTATAGTGCCAATGCTTGAGGATATTCGTGTTGCCATGATGAGGAGGATTGTTGAAAAGCTTATGTCATTGGATAAGTGGCAAGGAAATCATGGACATATCATCCTAAAGAAATTAAATCAAAATGTGTTGGATAGTGTTGGGTGGCATGTCAACTTTAATGGCGTTGATGGGTTTGAGGTAAAGAAAGGATAATATCAATTCAAGGTTAAGCTACTAGAGAGGACATGTAGCTGCAGAGCATGGGATTTGAGTTGCATCCCTTGTATACATGCTGTCTGTGCAATATTTGATAGGAAAAAAAATCCAGCAGATTATGTACATCATTGCTACAGTAAATGGATGTACCAATTGACTTATTCTCAAGCACTTGAACCAGTAAATAGGGAATTATTATGGCCAAGAACACAATTTGAAGATATTGGGGCTCCTATACCAAGGAGAATGACAGGGCGCCTCAAGAAAAGAAGGAATCGTGAGGAAACTGAGCCACGTCATTCTAAGACCAAAATGTCTAGGAAAGGAGAAACAATAAGTTGTTCCATGTGTAAGGATAGTAGACATAATAAGAAATTTTATCCAAGAAAAATAAACTGAAGCTGGAAGTGTATCTTTGAATGTAAGTATTACTAAAACTTGTATTCATTTTTTACATTATAACCTATTAATACTTGCATAATTGAAACTTTATTTTTGGTATTTATTATAGTTTGGCCTGTTAGGAACATACTGTAATAGGTTTTGATGATACCATATGTAATTCATAATCCCCTAAGTCTCGAAAGATAGGAATGTTTTGTAAGTTCGACAAGTAAACTAAAAGCGAAAATACAACCGGGTAACTTGAGCTCAACTCGGAAAATATTTAAGCTTAAGGTAAACTTGTTTGAACATCTTAGAAGTTTCGTGTTGTAAGATCAGAAGAAGGCACAAGACTGCACTGGAGGAATAAGGGTCTACGAGACATCAACTAAGTCTCGAGACATAAGCAGAGTTCGAGAGATGGGATCTCTCGAGACATCAATTCAGTTCGAGACATGGGATCGAGACATCAAGTGGTCGAGACATCAACATTGGTCTCGATGAACTGGTACTTCTCCAAAGGGCTGAATGGCAGTCAACATGCATGGATAAAGTAATCTAAGTTTGGAGAAGAAGAATATCATGGAGATAAGATATTAAGGAGGTGCCAAAAGCTATATGATGGAATAACCGGAAGTGGATACCACGTCAGAACTCCACAACAAACGGATAGAAGGCGCACCAATCCAAAGTCGGTCTTATTCCCTAAAACGAGGATCAATGGGAATATAAAAAGAGTAACTTTTGCCAAAAGCAGTAAGTGGAGCATGGACTCAAGAAAGTGGATTACGGGATATTCACTACAAGACAAAAAGGCTCAAGTTACAAGACCACCACTCCATGGAACATGCTAAACATATGCAAGTCCCATGATCAGCATGGGAGACAGATTTCAAACGGAATAATTTTCCCTCCAACGGAATTATTCCTCAACTCTCATATATAAGGACGTGAAGACACAAGGAAGAATATAAGAGTGAATTGATTGATAAGAAAGAGGTGTCTGATTCAAACGCTCAAAGTGCAAGTGCTTAATTTGGAATATCATCCTGATATTCACAACAGCGAGAAAAACACATCCTGGTGTTTGAGAGAGTTACAAAGCTTAAACTGCTACACATCTAGAAGGTGACCGAAGCTGCTCTACAAGGCAGATTATCCAACGAAAGCTTTTGGTCAGATTGGAGATTGTTACACTCAACCTATGACAACCGGAACAACCTTGCTTTGGAGAAGGCAAGAACAGGCGGAGTAACCTGGGAGCTGTCTTGTGAAGATCCTGAGGCTTGAGGCGGGCTTGGTGATCAAAGCTCAAGTGCTCGAAAGGTGGAGTAACAAGAAGCGGGGCGAAAAACCTGAGGCTTGAGGCGGGCTTCGTGATCAAAGCTCAAGCGCTCGACATTGTACTAAAAAGGGAAGTTTTAGTGCAATCCTTCTAGGGAGTTTCTAGAAGAAGAGTGGACGTAGGCGTGTTGGCCGAACCACTTAAAAATCCCTCTCGCATTTACTTTCTGCTTTATCTCTCGCTAACTATCTCTCGAACTGCACTGCATATAATCACACCTCTCGAACTAACTCAAACTCGTGCAAATTAAAAGGGGATAACTTTTCCGCTGCGCATAAAACTTTGTCTTCATCTTGTGAGGTATCGGACCTAAACATCCTAAGTCCAATATCCACGAGAGGTAGAAAAAGATTTGCAAAATCTTATACAAGTCTATTCACCCCCCCCTCTAGACTTGTACCCCATCCCCTTGGGACCAACATGGCCAAGCAGCAGGGGAATGAACTTGACAAGATAGACTATCTGCAAATGGTGTTAAAGGAGCAAGGCATAAAATATGTTGAATGTTTTTTTGTAGGCAGAANATGTGTTGGATAGTGTTGGGTGGCATGTCAACTTTAATGGCGTTGATGGGTTTGAGGTAAAGAAAGGATAATATCAATTCAAGGTTAAGCTACTAGAGAGGACATGTAGCTGCAGAGCATGGGATTTGAGTTGCATCCCTTGTATACATGCTGTCTGTGCAATATTTGATAGGAAAAAAAATCCAGCAGATTATGTACATCATTGCTACAGTAAATGGATGTACCAATTGACTTATTCTCAAGCACTTGAACCAGTAAATAGGGAATTATTATGGCCAAGAACACAATTTGAAGATATTGGGGCTCCTATACCAAGGAGAATGACAGGGCGCCTCAAGAAAAGAAGGAATCGTGAGGAAACTGAGCCACGTCATTCTAAGACCAAAATGTCTAGGAAAGGAGAAACAATAAGTTGTTCCATGTGTAAGGATAGTAGACATAATAAGAAATTTTATCCAAGAAAAATAAACTGAAGCTGGAAGTGTATCTTTGAATGTAAGTATTACTAAAACTTGTATTCATTTTTTACATTATAACCTATTAATACTTGCATAATTGAAACTTTATTTTTGGTATTTATTATAGTTTGGCCTGTTAGGAACATACTGTAATAGGTTTTGATGATACCATATGTAATTCATAATCCCCTAAGTCTCGAAAGATAGGAATGTTTTGTAAGTTCGACAAGTAAACTAAAAGCGAAAATACAACCGGGTAACTTGAGCTCAACTCGGAAAATATTTAAGCTTAAGGTAAACTTGTTTGAACATCTTAGAAGTTTCGTGTTGTAAGATCAGAAGAAGGCACAAGACTGCACTGGAGGAATAAGGGTCTACGAGACATCAACTAAGTCTCGAGACATAAGCAGAGTTCGAGAGATGGGATCTCTCGAGACATCAATTCAGTTCGAGACATGGGATCGAGACATCAAGTGGTCGAGACATCAACATTGGTCTCGATGAACTGGTACTTCTCCAAAGGGCTGAATGGCAGTCAACATGCATGGATAAAGTAATCTAAGTTTGGAGAAGAAGAATATCATGGAGATAAGATATTAAGGAGGTGCCAAAAGCTATATGATGGAATAACCGGAAGTGGATACCACGTCAGAACTCCACAACAAACGGATAGAAGGCGCACCAATCCAAAGTCGGTCTTATTCCCTAAAACGAGGATCAATGGGAATATAAAAAGAGTAACTTTTGCCAAAAGCAGTAAGTGGAGCATGGACTCAAGAAAGTGGATTACGGGATATTCACTACAAGACAAAAAGGCTCAAGTTACAAGACCACCACTCCATGGAACATGCTAAACATATGCAAGTCCCATGATCAGCATGGGAGACAGATTTCAAACGGAATAATTTTCCCTCCAACGGAATTATTCCTCAACTCTCATATATAAGGACGTGAAGACACAAGGAAGAATATAAGAGTGAATTGATTGATAAGAAAGAGGTGTCTGATTCAAACGCTCAAAGTGCAAGTGCTTAATTTGGAATATCATCCTGATATTCACAACAGCGAGAAAAACACATCCTGGTGTTTGAGAGAGTTACAAAGCTTAAACTGCTACACATCTAGAAGGTGACCGAAGCTGCTCTACAAGGCAGATTATCCAACGAAAGCTTTTGGTCAGATTGGAGATTGTTACACTCAACCTATGACAACCGGAACAACCTTGCTTTGGAGAAGGCAAGAACAGGCGGAGTAACCTGGGAGCTGTCTTGTGAAGATCCTGAGGCTTGAGGCGGGCTTGGTGATCAAAGCTCAAGTGCTCGAAAGGTGGAGTAACAAGAAGCGGGGCGAAAAACCTGAGGCTTGAGGCGGGCTTCGTGATCAAAGCTCAAGCGCTCGATATTGTACTAAAAA
>NC_044916.1:19796269-19923361 GCF_003576645.1 Ipomoea triloba | reverse complement strand
ATATGGAGTACTTATTACTAAGACTTATTACTATAGCATATTTCACATATGGTGCATCTTTTCTTGTATTTTTTTAGATCATGTATTTTTTTTTAATTTTCCAATTTTAGTGCATGCTAATTAACATAAAAATCTGCCTGTTAAAAAAAACATCCAATATACCTGTGCAAAAAAAAAACATCCAATCTGCCTTGATAAGCCAATTTGTGAAATTTAATTTGCATATATTCACCACCTCTCACATTTTCAGTTTAAACAAAAATCACATGGAACATCCATAAGATGATGCAGACTGGCAGTGTGCATATCAAAAAACATAAGATGATGTCAGTATACTATTCTGCCTACAAAAAAACATTCAACATATTTTATGCCTTGCTCCTTTAACACCATTTGCAGATAGTCTATCTTGTCAAGTTCATTCCCCTGCTGCTTGGCCATGTTGGTCCAAGGGGATGGGGTACAAGTCTAGAGGGGGGGGTGAATAGACTTGTATAAGATTTTGCAAATCTTTTTCTACCTCTCGTGGATATTGGACTTAGGATGTTTAGGTCCGATACTCCACAAGATGAAGACAAAGTTTTATGCGCAGCGGAAAAGTTATCCCCTTTTAATTTGCACGAGTTTGAGTTAGTTCGAGAGGTGTGATTATATGCAGTGCAGTTCGAGAGATAGTTAGCGAGAGATAAAGCAGAAAGTAAATGCGAGAGGGATTTTTAAGTGGTTCGGCCAACACGCCTACGTCCCTCTTCTTCTAGAAACTCCCTAGAAGGATTGCACTAAAACTTCCCCCTGAGGCTTGACGCGGGCTTGGTGATCAAAGGTCAAGTGCTCGAGAGGTGGAGTAACAAGAAGCGGGGCGAAAAACCTGAGGCTTGAGGCGGGCTTCGTGATCAAAGCTCAAGCGCTCGACATTGTACTAAAAAGGGAAGTTTTAGTGCAATCCTTCTAGGGAGTTTCTAGAAGAAGAGTGGACGTAGGCGTGTTGGCCGAACCACTTAAAAATCCCTCTCGCATTTACTTTCTGCTTTATCTCTCGCTAACTATCTCTCGAACTGCACTGCATATAATCACACCTCTCGAACTAACTCAAACTCGTGCAAATTAAAAGGGGATAACTTTTCCGCTGCGCATAAAACTTTGTCTTCATCTTGTGAGGTATCGGACCTAAACATCCTAAGTCCAATATCCACGAGAGGTAGAAAAAGATTTGCAAAATCTTATACAAGTCTATTCACCCCCCCCTCTAGACTTGTACCCCATCCCCTTGGGACCAACATGGCCAAGCAGCAGGGGAATGAACTTGACAAGATAGACTATCTGCAAATGGTGTTAAAGGAGCAAGGCATAAAATATGTTGAATGTTTTTTTGTAGGCAGAATAGTATACTGACATCATCTTATGTTTTTTGATATGCACACTGCCAGTCTGCATCATCTTATGGATGTTCCATGTGATTTTTGTTTAAACTGAAATGTGAGAGGTGGTGGAATATATGCAAATTAAATTTCACAAATTGGCTTATCAAGGCAGATTGGATGTTTTTTTTTTGCACAGGTATATTGGATGTTTTTTTTAACAGGCAGATTTTTATGTTAATTAGCATGCACTAAAATTGGAAATTAAAAAAAAATACATGATCTAAAAAAATACAAGAAAAGATGCACCATATGTGAAATAATGCTATAGTAATAAGTCTTAGTAATAAGTACTCCATATATATTTTTTAAACAAACAATGGCAACTATGATATAATTTAATCCAGGTGGATGACAGATAAGCTATAATAGGCTGAAATGGGAAAAATGGACTTAATTGGAGTATTTAACAGGTTTAGGGGAGTTAATTGGAGTTTTTTTCACTTAGGGAGACTAATTTGCACTATTTGGTTCACTTAGGGGGCTTATTTGTCACTTTTTTCCTTAATTCTAACTTATAAAACTTATAATAAGGAACTATATTAAAATTGGATTATCATATTCATTACACAAAATATAGATACATTCTTGGTTACACATAAAATCACAATATTTCATTACATATAAAAGTTACAAATTGTTAAAAACCCCTTTGTGTACAACATTTGAGGTTGAAGAAGAATATTCTCCCTTATCATCAACAATAACAACTTTAAGCCCATTAGGGTTATTAATTCTTGAGAAACATAAAGTTGTCCATGTACAAAAACATGTTTCTTAAAAAATAGTCCAACATTACACAGACTTTGTCCTTCACTCTTGTTAATTGTCATTGCATAAGACAACATTAGTGGAAATTGTCTCCTTTCAAATTGAAATGGCAATCGAAGATCTGATGGTGTCATTGATAATCTAGGGATCAACACTCGAGTACCCACATTTTTTTTCAAACAAAAGTTTTGCTTGTACCCAATAACCATACAAAAAATAGAATCCACCATTTTAACAGTAAACATCTCTAAGTATAGTATCGTATACATATTTTTGTTCTTCGGTTAATTGACTAACCAAGGAATCATGTTCTCTCTTAAGCTCATCACAATCATAAGATAATTCCTCATATATTAAACAAGTTCCAAACAGAAATTGATAACTTGAATCAGGAATAGGCATAGACGGGAAATTTTCCAAACTTTTGTTCAAAACTTTCAGCATTTTTTCCAACTCAATTAAAGCATACATTTTCTTCTCATCATCATTTAGAACCAAACCTAACAACAAATTCCAAATATCTTTTATTACTTACAACTAATAAATTGAATAAAGAAATTACTATTACTGAACTTAAATTAAACATAAATAAGAAGAATATATAAAACAATACATGAATCAAATAATAGTCTTCGTTGATTATATTGGGCATCCTCAGCTAGGTGATGCCATACAACATTCCATACATTTTCAGGTTGACTAATAGCATTTGAGGTAAGCATTGTTACAAATAGCCTCCTCATTGATGATGCTGATGATCATTCATTTGATTCATTTATTGCATCAATATATTCTCTATCATCTGCTAACAACCCACGTGCATAACATGCATCTCTATAAGAGAAATATTGAACACCATTAACAACCTTTATATCTTCAAAAGACATAGAACCACGTACCAAATTCAGCAAGCACCTCATATAATAAATTTCGCCACTACCGGGTGGAACAGAAAACATACAACCTATGACAAATCCTCTTTTCCTAGGATGCCACTGGCGAATATTTTTTCTCCACACAAATTTATTTGGCGTTTCAAAATATGTTAATACTCGTGCTTCTGAATATTGCTTATTAGCTTCAAACCAACCAAGAAACATACTTTCCCTAATTGTTTGCCTGCTTAAAACATCATCAACAGAGTCGTCATCATTAAAATAAACAGGTTGTTGTTCAGGCAAATGAAAACGAAGCTTTTCGACTGCAGGAGTCCTGAATTGAATGTCATAATTGAACAAGCGCCAGCTAGCTTCATAGGCAGATATGTATCAGCAATCATAAAACATTGTAATCTCATCTATAACCTGGTCACCATTAACATCAACGGTACTCTTATAGAATTCTGCAATCACACGATCGTTGCCCTTATTTACATACTTAAATAAGTACTCCCTCCGTCCCATTTTACCTGTCTTACTTTCCTTTTTAATTTGTCCCATAATATTGTCCACTTTCCTCCTCCTCCTCCTTATTATTATTATTATTATTATTATTATTATTATTATTATTGTTGTTGTTGTTGTTGTTGTTGTTGTTGTTGTTATTGTTGTTGTTATTATTGTTGTTATCATCATCATCTTTCCTATTATTATTCTTATCTTAATTATTATTGTTATTATTATTATTACTATCATTATCATTATTATCTTTATTACTATCTTTATTATTGTTATTGTTGTTGTTGTTATTATTATTTTTATTATTATTGTTGTTATAATAATAATAATAATAATAATTATTATTATTATTATTATTATTATTATTATATTATTATTGTTATTGTTATTGTTATTGTTATTATTATTATTATTATTATTATTATTATTATTATTATTATTATTATTATTATCTTTGTTGTAGAAATATTCAAATGTTATATGGAATAATTTTATTTAATGAGGTTTTGAGTATTTTGTTTTGTAATCAAATTATGTACTAAAATTAAAGAAATTAAAAATTGGAGGAATGGAGAAGGAAAATTGAAAAACTGGAGAAATGGAAAACTGGAGAAATGGAGAAGGAAAATTGAAGAAATGGAGGAATGGAAAACTAAAAATAGAAAAACAGAAAAATGAAATAAACGACCCCATAGTGTTCTGAATCTTATTACCTACATTTAAAAATTAAATGTATATTAACAATTTTCCAAATAATCAAATAATAACTTTAATTAAATGTACATTTACAATTTTTCAATATCATAAGGGGAGTAGATAGAGAATTCATAAAAATTCCAATAAAGCTTTGATTTGCTGATTCAATCAAGACACTATCATTTCCTTGTGCTGATTTTGACTTATTCGCCAATAGAGCAACATTTTCTACAACAAAATATTAATAAATTAATAACCTTATTGAAACAAACTATATTTCATAACTAAATTGCATAAATAAAATAAAAGTACTGGAATTTAAAAATGAAAATGATATATGATGCTCAAATTCTACAAATATGCAAATGATATATAAGACTCAACTAACCAAGGTTAAATACGAATTTCTTAAAAATAAAAACATACATGCGTCAAATATTATAATTAATCTTTTAATGATAACACTAAAACAATATAATTGAATAGTAACCTAAATTTTGACTTATGTAAATATAAAATTACACAAAACAACAAAAGAAAAACTTACAATTACTGTTAATTTATGTAGCCAAGGCGAACTGGTCTAATAAAAATAATAATCAACTATATTATTCAGCGCATTTTATTAAAACTTCAAATCAAATAAATTATTCATATTGGCAATTAAATATTTGAATATAAAAATATACATATTTGACATACAACTACGTTGTCATTATAAAAGCAAATAAAAAATAAAAATAAGCCGTAAATAATTATTTTTAATAATAATTGTAAACAAAAAAAATCGAAATTGTATATATTCACAATATCATGTTACAGTGTGTGTGTAATTGAAGGTGCGTGTACAAATTCTCTGTATAATCCTCTGATTCTTCACTGACGTGTTCTACTGAAGTGCCTCCGGGTTTCAAGTGGCGTAGCCTCCGGGATTCAATTGACGTAGCTTCTGGGATTCAAGTGGCGTGACCTTCCGGGATTCAAGGGCGTGACCTTCAACAAGAACCGTCAAAATACTTCAAGTCTTCAGAATGCCTTCAAAAGCTCTCAAGTCTTCAATCTTCAAGGTGTTCTTCAAATGTGAAATGAGGGCTCTATTTATAGTGGGGTGTGCAATCACTATCCCTCAACAAACTCCTTAACTTAATTATTAAATTAAATTAACTAATTATCTAAAGAAATAAACCTTGCCAACATTAAGTCTTTTTTTTTTTTTTTTTTTGGAAATTGCCAACATTAAGTCTAGGTTCAAAATCCTATCATCTAATTCAAATTCAAATTATAATTATAATTATTAAATTCAAATATAATAAAATTATATTTAAATTATAATTATTATAATTATAATTAAATTTAAATATGAATTGGGCTTGGACCGTTAATTAATTCAATAGCCCAACATCAATTTAACTGGGCTAATTAAATTAATTTAATTTAATTATCATGACTCAATTAATTAAATTGGTCCAATAATCCATCTCAAACTGAGCCCAATAATAATTTAATCGGTCCATTTTTCGGGCTCAAATTTTCTGTGTTTACAAATTGCCCCTTCGAGACTTGCCGGGACATGCTGCTTGATGTGCTTGGAGTGAGAAAGTCTCGAAAATTACCAAGGGATTGACACGTCTTTAATAAATGGGCCAAAATAATATATTAAACTTTAATTAGCCCATCTTAGACTTAGAAAAGATACGTCCATGCTCAAAATGTTATGACTATGATAATCACTATATCTCATATCCAATAGAGCAAATAGACATGTTTGGAGAGTGTGGAGACCATCTACGTTCAAATTATCACATGCCCAAAAACATTTAATAGCACCAGGCTAAGTGCATCCACAAGCCCAATCATCTTAATATTCCCTCTCTCCATGAGCCCAAAATTATGTAAGATTGGGCTCCTGAATATTCCATCTTGATTCAGTTGATGATCCACACTAACGTCAAATTGATTGAAAATAGGAATAAACCAATAAAAGTCAGAGATACAATAACAACCAAACTCCTCTCCCATCACTGATAACCATGTAACGCAATAACTGAATCAAGACCCAAGCCTATCTCATGCAAAATTCCAGCCGCAAAAATTCAATCCTACTTGCAATAGGACTCAAGAACTGCAACCCAACTCTAACTCTAACTCTCTCCTATGATACACTATAAATAGGGGTTTCAACACAACCCCATTCCCAGCCATATCGTACAACAGAGCAGTGAGCAGTGAGGAGAAATCGTTCGTTGGCTTTCAATCAGGTACGTTCTTTATTCTTGCTTTTTATTATTTTATCCTCCCCATATGCATTTCATTCGCAAGAGTAAGAAGAACAACATTCAAGAACAGCAAGAAATCAATCAAAATACTGTCGAAATCTTTCGTCTCCACTGTCAAATTGCTACAACGAAGAGCAACGGGAAGTCTACCGAGTAGAACAACCACCGGAGCGCGGTATCGATGATATCGCCGAAGCGTGGGTTTCTACTTGGAGTACCCAGATTCCCGTTGCTGCTGGAGTTTCTCACCAAAGGGGTCACCGGAAACCGCCGCTCATCTACTGCCCAATCCGTCGCGAGAGTGTGTTCCTCGCCGTCAAACTACCTCAAACAGACCAAAGGGAAATATGCCAAGTAGAACAACCATCGGAGTGCGGTATCGATGATACCGCCGGAGCGTGGGTTTCTTCTTGGATACACAGATCCTGTCGCGCTCCACGTATTGGTCATGGTATTCTTGGATAGTTGCTCCTTTCTGTTTTAGTCTTAAAAATTCTTCACACTTGATTCCTTTGATACGCTCCGTGTAGAATTGTCCTCTCAATTCACTTTGAATTCTTCCCAGCCAAAATCTGGGTCTTGCAGGAGGTCAGGTCCAACTGTTGCCCACCAATTATCTGCAGCTTTCGTCAGGTAATAGACTGCGGAAGGTACTCGCTGATCCATAGGACAGTTTACCGCATTAAGCAATTTGTCGAACGTCCGGATCCATTCTTCCAAAATAACCGGATCTTTTTCTCCAGCGTAATACGGTGGTTGTCGATTTGCTATCGCTTTAGCAAAGTCAACCCGTGGCTGCCTTTGGTTTTGGTTCTAGGCTTGCTGAGCCAGCATAAACTCAGTCATTCGTTCTATTGCTTGGGCCATACGATCCATTGCAGAAATGTTGTCGTTGTTACCAACAGGCACACGTCGTCGAGGTGGCATTTTCGCTGGACGACAGTTTCAGATTAGCGCCCGCGATATATAAGTTCTTAAGGAGTTAGTTAGTTAGGCAGTTAGTATAGCAACTACTCAAGTCCTATACGACATTCCCTAACATACACTTCATCATACCCACTACGCAGGGGTTTCAATCATAGCATAATGATAATTAATGCATTACGCTAGCAAGCTTACTCATCATAATCCTAAGCAAGGATTAACACATGCAGGAAATCACAAGTATTGGTCACATTATTCAACAACCAGAATCGTGAGATTCTGTAAGGTGGAAGTGAAATACCCCTTTTTACGCTGCCTGGCTTCCGTTCCAGCTCTGCTCCGAAGCTTATACTCATTAAACTGGAATTACGACTTAGGTCAATGTTAATGAACCTAAGCTGACTCGAAACTTGATTAACTCGAAACTTCGAAAAGAGGGCTGACTCGAAACAGGGCTCTGATACCACCTTGTAACACCCCGGCTCGGCTATACCGTACATCTGGAGTGGTTACCGCCACACCTAGACTAAACCCAATCAAATCCAGAAAGAGTCCACTCTAGATGCACAGGCTAAAGAAGGAAAATTGTTTCACACACTTTCTACTTGACAAAAGCTTTACGTATATATTGCAGCGGGAAGAAAGGAAGGTAGCTAGGTTAGCTACTACTATATATACAAGGATCGACCCATTGGGTCCAAAAACATGAAAGTTTAAGTTGTTCACAACTTGTTAGCCATACTAAGGCTACAAAAGATATTTACACAAAAAAAGGAGTTGTTCTAGACAGTATACTTCGGAGAGGGCGGAGCAGGAGGAGCAGGAGCGTAACCGGGAGCATAGGGGTCATCATCAAGCAGGAACTGCACATAGTCATCATAGTCCAACACTGGAAACACAACTCAGATGAGCTCTCAGCGCTCATCGGGCTACAAGAGCCTACACTAGACAACATCTGTTAAAAGAAAAACACATTGAAGTGTAGTTAGCACGACGGCTAAGTAAGAGAATCCATGGTCACCCAAGATTCAACAAAGGTTTTTAAAACACGTCTCTTGAGACAAAATCATTTCTTTCTCAAGGTCGTTACAGAGTAACCCTTTTTTCATCTTTAAAACTTCCTTAGTTTCATATTAGCAAGCGTGAGGCCTTTGGAGTATTCTCATAACTCCTTCTCTGACCACTTGGATCATCGAACTCGGGGTCAGTGGTCATCACCCGGTCTAACGCTGATCCCCTGGACGTAAGGTTCGTTAAAATGATTCCTAGCTGGCCTAGCCAGGTCCGTTAAAACGACACCTCCCCGGACTTCTAGAGTAACTATACTTTAAGTGTGCACACCCTCATAAGAATACCTCATCCTATGAGTTATACAGTACTCGGCGAATAGACTTCGCCCTGCAGTATGAATGATCATACAATATATCATAACGACCACTGGGCAAGGGCACATAAAGCCACCCGTGGGTCAATCAAGGTCCTCCTCAACTTTACTTTAGAAACTAAGGTTTTGAAAACATTTTCCTTCCTTCAGTTTTCCTTCTTAAATCATTTCTTTTTGGACATATTTCTCATTTGAGTCCAATACTTGAAATTGGCTACCTCATTAGCCCATGAAATATTTTCAAAATATTCTCAGTACCCGCAGGCTTTTCAAACACCATTTTCTCATCTTACTCACGTAAAATACACACTCACTAAAAGTAGTATTTTCCTTCAAAAATAAGGTTTTGACAACCTGTGTACCAAAATAACATACGTTCTTCAACGTAAGTTTTTTATAAACATTTTTGGATATACTTCATATTCAAGTCTCATACTTGAAATCCATCCACCTAGTTATACCCTTATATATATTCTACTAACACAACACAAAGCTCATAAATCCCTCTTTCAACTATTACTCATCAAATCTTAAGTGACAAAACCAACTTAAGGGACTTCTTACCTCTTGGTTGAAGTACTTTTTGCAAGAAGGATTTTGATCCTCTACTCAAATCTTTCACCAAAAATTCGTAGGCAAAACATATATATCATCATAATAATAATTTTAGGAAATCTTAACCTATAGTTAGGTTCTAGGGAAGAAAACAAGGCTTTTAACCGAATAAAAATGGAATTTTACCAAATAGATGATGATCTTGATGAAGAAATTGGCTATGGAAGCTCTTGAATTCAAGGAAGAAGATGAAGTTTTCTCTCTCTCTTTCCTCTCCAATATTTCGGTCACAATGGAGAAAAATAAAATGATCAAGCTTATATATTTTCCCTTATAAGATTAGGATGAGGAAGCTTGGAGAAAAAGTTACATTGTTTCTTATAAGGGAAGAAAGAAGAAACTTGGAGATCAAGTTTCTATTTAGATCATCTCCAAAAAATATTTTAATCTTAGCATGTGGTTAGAAGGAATGACACTTGTCACAATGCTATGGTAAATCTTGAAGAATAAGACTTCCCTTGCCAGTTAGGGGATAAATTAGATAAAGTTACGGTAAAAAATAATTTAGGGACAATAGGGTGGCTGCCTAGGTTCTAGAAGAGACAAAATAAAATTAAAACATAGATGATATCAGTCAAATAATTGGTATCAAATTGAAGAATACATGTGCTGGCAGAAAGAAATTGGCAGAACACTGGATCCGGATTAAAAATATTATTGGGAGTATTTGGTAAGCTATTTTGATACCATTTTCTTCAAATATGTAGTTAAGCAAGTCTAGAACCTACATATAAAATTTCATAATGATCGGAGTAGTATAAGTATGGTTTTCAAATTTTTTTTTTCCAAAACTAGTCTAGAGAGAAAAATTCTGGACAGCACACTGCCAAGGGTAAAAACGTAATTTTCTGTGTTTACTCAAATATCCAAATGACCAAAACTTTTTAAGGATATCAAGTACTATAGGTTGGGGTTCTAAAATAAAAATATCAGGTAAAACGGAGTTCGGGAAGTATGTTTACCGAATAAATCTTTCGGACTGCACCGAGTTGAAATTTTCTGAAAAAAGAATAGTTAGAAACATTTTTGGCTAAAAAATCATTTTGTAAGAAAAATGGTGAATAAATTTCGGGGTGTCACAATCTACCCCCGTTAAAAAGGCTTCGTCCCCGAAGCTTCCTTTCTTATCATCTAAGGTTCAAGATAGACCACCACTCACTTCCCCTTTACACATAACGGCATATAGTACGCTTAATCTAGCGCACAACTTAAGTTAGGTATGTAACGAGTAGATCGATGGTGAATTCTACTTCTCTTCCCGGCGGCATTTCTGTGAGGTCGTCGGGGAATACGTTAGGAAATTCGCGTACAACTGGGATTCGATTAATCTCAGGTTCTTCTACTTCGGCATCTTGTATCAAACAGAGATACACTTCGCATCCCTGGTGAACGTATTTCTTCAATTTCTGCATTGTCAACAACCTTTGCTCGGGTTGCTTGTCGATTCCTCGGTAGGATATTCTCCTCCCCTTTGATCCTCGTAGGACGACCTTTCGCTCATTACTCACTATCCGAGCTTTATACTTATCCAACCAATCCATCCCGAGTACTACATCGATGCCCTCAAGTTCAAAACGAACAAGGTTTCTGGGACAGTTAGATCCAGCTATTTCTATTGCAATGTTATCCTAACCATCTCTACAGGCTACTACTATTCCTGAGGCAGTTTTGACATATAGATCTAATCTACTAGTAGGCCTTAACTTCAGTTTATCAGCAACCGTAGATGACATAAATGAATTGGTAGCCCCCGTATCAAATAGCACTAAACCAAGTACTGAATTTATGAGAAAGGTACCGGTTACGACGTCGCTAGCCTGAGCTTGAGTACTATTGACGACGTAAATCCTGCGTTGGTTCCCCGTGCTGCTTTCTCCCATTGCTTGCTTTCCTTTGTAGTTGGGACCAGATGTGGCGTTTGTTGGTCTCCCTCGATTTGCTGACTGGAAGTTGACCACTTTATTTTCTGTCTCTGCGGGCATCCTGTCGGTGTTCCCATTAAATCTTCTTCCCTGGCTCGCATTTTGCAGGGGTTTTTGGAGATTGTATACCGGGGTTCGGCACTCCAAAGCTTTGTGTCCCAGGCGGCCACACTTGTAGCACTTAATTCTTATTCCTTGACAATTCTCTCCGGGATGATTCCTTCCACATCTCCAGCAAGCAGGAGATCAAGTTTCTATTTAGATCATCTCCAAAAATTATTTTAATATTAGCATGTGGCTAGAAGGAATGACACTTGTCACAATGCTATGGTAAATCTTGAAGAATAAGACTTCCCTTGCCAGTTAGGGGATAAATTAGATAAAGTTACGGTAGAAAATAATTTAGGGACAATAGGGTGGCTGCCTAGGTTCTAGAAGAGACAAAATAAAATTAAAACATAGATGATATCAGTCAAATAATTGGTATCAAATTGAAGAATACATGTGCTGGCAGAAAGAAATTGGCAGAACACTGGATCCGGATTAAAAATATTATTGGGAGTATTTGGTAAGCTATTTTGATACCATTTTCTTCAAATATGTAGTTAAGCAAGTCTAGAACATACATATAAAATTTCATAATGATCGGAGTTGTATAAGTATGGTTTTCGAATTTTGTTTTTCCAAAACTAGTCCAGAGAGAAAAATTCTGGACAGCACACTACCAAGGGAAAAAACGTAATTTTCTGTGTTTACTCAAATATCCAAATGACCAAAACTTTTTAAGGATATCAAGTAATATAGGTTGGGGTTCTAAAATAAAAATATCAGGTAAAACGGAGTTCGGGAAGTATGTTTACCGAATAAATCTTTCGGACTGCGCCGAGTTGAAATTTTCTGAAAAAAGAATAGTTAGAAACATTTTTGGCTAAAAAATCATTTTGTAANCCGAGTTGAAATTTTCTGAAAAAAGAATAGTTAGAAACATTTTTGGCTAAAAAATCATTTTGTAAGAAAAATGGTGAATAAATTTCGGGGTGTCACAATCTACCCCCGTTAAAAAGGCTTCGTCCCCGAAGCTTCCTTTCTTATCATCTAAGGTTCAAGATAGACCACCACTCACTTCCCCTTTACACATAACGGCATATAGTACGCTTAATCTAGCGCACAACTTAAGTTAGGTATGTAACGAGTAGATCGATGGTGAATTCTACTTCTCTTCCCGGCGGCATTTCTGTGAGGTCGTCGGGGAATACGTTAGGAAATTCGCGTACAACTGGGATTCGATTAATCTCAGGTTCTTCTACTTCGGCATCTTGTATCAAACAGAGATACACTTCGCATCCCTGGTGAACGTATTTCTTCAATTTCTGCATTGTCAACAACCTTTGCTCGGGTTGCTTGTCGATTCCTCGGTAGGATATTCTCCTCCCCTTTGATCCTCGTAGGACGACCTTTCGCTCATTACTCACTATCCGAGCTTTATACTTATCCAACCAATCCATCCCGAGTACTACATCGATGCCCTCAAGTTCAAAACGAACAAGGTTTCTGGGACAGTTAGATCCAGCTATTTCTATTGCAATGTTATCCTAACCATCTCTACAGGCTACTACTATTCCTGAGGCAGTTTTGACATATAGATCTAATCTACTAGTAGGCCTTAACTTCAGTTTATCAGCAACCGTAGATGACATAAATGAATTGGTAGCCCCCGTATCAAATAGCACTAAACCAAGTACTGAATTTATGAGAAAGGTACCGGTTACGACGTCGCTAGCCTGAGCTTGAGTACTATTGACGACGTAAATCCTGCGTTGGTTCCCCGTGCTGCTTTCTCCCATTGCTTGCTTTCCTTTGTAGTTGGGACCAGATGTGGCGTTTGTTGGTCTCCCTCGATTTGCTGACTGGAAGTTGACCACTTTATTTTCTGTCTCTGCGGGCATCCTGTCGGTGTTCCCATTAAATCTTCTTCCCTGGCTCGCATTTTGCAGGGGTTTTTGGAGATTGTATACCGGGGTTCGGCACTCCAAAGCTTTGTGTCCCAGGCGGCCACACTTGTAGCACTTAATTCTTATTCCTTGACAATTCTCTCCGGGATGATTCCTTCCACATCTCCAGCAAGCAGGAGATCAAGTTTCTATTTAGATCATCTCCAAAAATTATTTTAATATTAGCATGTGGCTAGAAGGAATGACACTTGTCACAATGCTATGGTAAATCTTGAAGAATAAGACTTCCCTTGCCAGTTAGGGGATAAATTAGATAAAGTTACGGTAGAAAATAATTTAGGGACAATAGGGTGGCTGCCTAGGTTCTAGAAGAGACAAAATAAAATTAAAACATAGATGATATCAGTCAAATAATTGGTATCAAATTGAAGAATACATGTGCTGGCAGAAAGAAATTGGCAGAACACTGGATCCGGATTAAAAATATTATTGGGAGTATTTGGTAAGCTATTTTGATACCATTTTCTTCAAATATGTAGTTAAGCAAGTCTAGAACATACATATAAAATTTCATAATGATCGGAGTTGTATAAGTATGGTTTTCGAATTTTGTTTTTCCAAAACTAGTCCAGAGAGAAAAATTCTGGACAGCACACTACCAAGGGAAAAAACGTAATTTTCTGTGTTTACTCAAATATCCAAATGACCAAAACTTTTTAAGGATATCAAGTAATATAGGTTGGGGTTCTAAAATAAAAATATCAGGTAAAACGGAGTTCGGGAAGTATGTTTACCGAATAAATCTTTCGGACTGCGCCGAGTTGAAATTTTCTGAAAAAAGAATAGTTAGAAACATTTTTGGCTAAAAAATCATTTTGTAANCCGAGTTGAAATTTTCTGAAAAAAGAATAGTTAGAAACATTTTTGGCTAAAAAATCATTTTGTAACAAAAATGGTGAATAAATTTCGGGGTGTCACAAACCAGGCTTGAAACACGAACCTTCCACAGACATCCTTCCCACGCTGGGGAGTCGCATAATTGATGATGAGGTCAAGTGGGGTAAAGACATCGATTTTGAAGGTGAATTCATTTACACGCCAGGATACTGGGAATGGGCTAAAGATGTACTTAACTTCTTCAGAAAACCTCTAAGGGAAGGCATGATATATGACGCTGTGTTCGCGTCATTATTCACATATGACCGCAACGTTGACATTGTCCAAGCTTTTTGCGAAGCATGGTGCCCCCGAACCAACACATTGATTACCTCCTCCGGCGAGATGTCTATATCACTGCGAGATTTGTACATGCTTGGAGGGTTGCCATTGCTTGGGGAAATTTACAATGAGCGCATCCCAAACGCCTTGGACTTGGCCAAGGGTTCATACAAATGTTGTGCGTACTTATTCGATGCGTTCTTCCATTTAACTCAACAAGAAGATCACACCACTTTTGTTCAAGCATCCCGATGGATCGACTTCTGGTGCAAGAAAACCCGAAGATATGCAGCTCCTCCGCCTCGAAAAAAGAATAAGAAATCTCGACCAAAGGCTACTCACAACCCAAGAGGGATCCTTGAAGCTGCTCCTAGATGGTCGCACGTGAGTGAAGCACCTTTCGTCGAATTAAACATCCCTCCCAACCTTGAATAGGAAGTCTACTTAGCAGCATTTCTAGCGTGTTGGCTCTGTACGTTCGTACTACCGGGCAACCCAACGGCAACCATTCGCCCTGAGACTTTTAATATGGCGTGCAAAATAGCGAAAGGGATTAAGGTATGCCTCGCTCCTCCAGTCCTTGCCAGCATCTACTATGGGTTAAACTCAATTTCAGAGTCTATCTCTCCTGGTCAAATGGGCACTCCCTTCCCCATCCATTATGTATATGGATGGTGATGCTGTCAGTTTAGCGTGAGTGAATGTGAAAGTGGTAAAACGAAGAGTCATGAACTCCCCGAGTGTCGTGTCTCTCGCGGATGGCAAATTGGAGAATATACATGTTTACTATCTTGAGTTATTTGAATAACACGAAGGTTGAGCATATAGAGATTGGTGAAATGAAGTAGTGAGGGTGCAAAGGTTAAGAAGATTTAAGGAAAGTAAATGTGAATAAAAGCGGATGGGGGCTAGAATGTCATGGAGATTGGTTCGAAGCATACGGTAGAAGATTGATTTCCATCGAGTTATGGTTGAAGGAGCTTGGAACATTGTCCTGAGTGGCGTCACACTCAAGCTCCCAATCCTCAGTCGGTTGGGGAATTTTGTCAAACACTTTGTCTACAAGTTCCCTCCGGATCTCATCTTCTCAGATTGAGAGCGGGAGATGTGGGTAGTGGGCTACATCTCTTTGCGATATCTCGCTAAAAAGATGGTCCTATACTCTTGAAGAGATCGGGGCCCTCGATCTAACAAGATCATACAAAACATACACACAATTTCAACATTCCCCAAGGAAATCAAACTCATTCATCAATTTTAGATCATGAACACCAAATCTCCATTCTTCCTAGTCCCAATCCTAGGGATTAGCCCTTCATAGGCTTTAACAACGTCATCTCATTCAAATAGAAAAGCATATTTACAAGATCAAGTAAAAGCAAAGAACTTTAGGAGAAAGGGAAAAGCAAGAGAGTTCCAAAGAGAAAACAAGTTTCAATGAAAGAGTTTACCCAAAAAGATCTCAAGGTTATGGAGATCCAAATTCTCTTCCCCAAGGAGCTCTTCCTCCTCTCCCTAATCCTATCTAACCCTAACCTAAAGTGAGAAGTGAAAAATTGACAAAAGACTCCCTCTCCTAGCTGAAATGTCCTTTAAATACTAAAACATCGCGCAGGATTCTGGTGCTTGTCCACGCCTGCTCACACGCGTGTGGACTGGCATGGATGCATACTGGAATAATTCCACGCCAGCTCACACGCGTGGTGGTGCTCGTGGGCATGAATCTCTCCGTTTCCATCCCTTTTGTTGTTTTCGGTTTGGTCTTTGTGTGTCCTCGTGTGGATTGATTCTTCTTTTCATTGCTTTATGCTTTCTTTGGTTGATTTCAGCCTTTAAGCCTGTGGGAATCCTTCAAAACACTCCACACAAAACTCTTTTGCAATTTGTTAGTAAAATAGTACGTAAACACACAATTGCACTCTTCAAGACTTTGTTTAGGCAAGAAATCAACTTAATTAGTTCTGAATAATTAGGTACTTTTGGCGTCTATCAAAGTTTCCACACTTTAGATTGCTCGTCCACGAGCAAATTATACATTCAAAGCCTTCTCATTTAGATGCCAAAAGTTTCTAAGCTAAAGATATGCTCAATACAATGATTAGTATTCATTTAAAACACAATCTGCCAGGAGATGTGAAATCCTTCACAATATCTTCAAGGAATGATAAAAATGTGCTATACACTGGTATGAATATTCAAACAAAGCAAAACCCCTGTTGGTCGCAATTTGGACAGTTAAGTAGTTTTCACAATATCAAGCATGCAGTCCAAAATTTCATTCACCTCTTATTGTGTGAAGGCCTTAAGCTGATCCCCCTAGTGGGAACGATGTACAAAACCTAACCAATCGGCCTCCCTTATCGCCAAAACCCAACATAAAAGTAAGTGAGAATAGATACATGGGCATCTCTCCGCCAGTGGCTTGGGCAGTAGCTCATTCTTCTCACTTCCTAGGGTACCATCATCAAGTGACCCGACTTCACATGGAGCTCCATGCTTTTTCGAAGACAGTGCAATGGGTGCTTGAACCCTAGCGAAGCGGCTTTCCTCATCTCAATTTTCTCATCTCCTAGGGCCATTTTATTGTGAGCAACCAACTCCAGATTATGTATTTTGAAGACTATGGTTGCTCACCACCTAGCGAGATGGCTTTCCTCGTATCTTATCTCGGGGATTGGCCTTTTTGCCTTTTCTACTCTTTCTCCGAACAACCCCTCATGCCTTTTACTTTTGGGAAAAGGGATATTTCACTCAATGCTCACTAGAAAGCTCTCCTTTTGCCCCATGTTCTATCTATGATTATTCAATTCCGGGCTTTGCTTAACTTATCTTTATGAAATTAGGGGTTGCACACTCCCACTTCGAGAGATCCTTAACTAAGGTCTTTACAAAATAAGAGGCGAACACCAAGCAAGCATGCAAAATTTTTAAATTTTAGAGGTAAAAGTAGGGGTACTTTCAAGGTTATTCAAAGAGAAAACTTTTTGGCACAGATTTAGCATTCTCCAAAGATAGAATGAATAACAACACATACTTGTGGCTTGATTATCTTTCAAACAAATGAAACAGATTCATTTTCATTTTTAAACACAGCATGCTCTTTCCACACTTTAGACCAAACATCGTCATCGATGTTGACTTAGAATATAATGAAACAAGGACACGACAAAACATGCATGTTTCCACACTTTAAAATGATAACATGAGGTTCACATAATAAATAGACGAGGGATAAGAGGTAAAGAACCTAGTAAGCATCCCACGTCATATTGCTCATAATGCTTGAATAGATGATTCTCATGTTCTTGCAACGAGATCTGCATGGAAATATAGAACCTACATAATAGGGAATCACAACTCGGAGGGTTATTTGACAGAATAAGGTAAACATGATAATAAAGCAAAGTAAATAACGGGTTGCCTCCCGATCAGCGCTACGTTTAACGTCTTTAGCCCGACGAGAATGATATGAGGATCTTGTTACTCAACATCCCAGGGTACTAGCCTGCAACACTGGACTACACCCTGCGCATTCTCCATCCCATAGTATTTCTTAACTTGATGGCCGTTGACTTTGAAAGTTTCTTTCTCGGGATGCATGATTTCTAAAGTTCCATAAGGAAAAACCTTTGTAACAATATATGGCCCTGTCCATCGCGATTTAAGTTTTCCACGAAAGAGTCGCAGTCTGGAATTGAATAACAACACCTTATCTCCTTCAGTGAATTCTTTGTTCTTCCTGATATGCATGTCATGGTAAAACATTGATCGTTCCTTGTAAGATCTGGATGTCTCATAGGCAAGCAAACGCCATTCTTCTAATTCGTTCAGTTGAAACATCCTCTCCTGTCCGGCTATGGTTAGATCTTCATTCAACTTTTTAATGGACTGATGGACAATTTTAATATAGTCCTCGCAAGTGCACGAGTCAATTGTAGTTTAGCGTACAAAGCAAGGGTCGAACCCACAGGGAATTGATACTATGCAATTTAATTACTTGAAAATAATTGACTCAAAGATTTAAAGTGCAATAAATGCGGTACCAAAAAGTGATAACTAAATCGAATGCTATGTAGGAAAAAAACCAAGAACTGAAATTAGCAATTGAAAACCTTGACAATAAGATTGCAAATAAGTAAGCGATAACAAGAGAAAAGAAACTCTAAGATCATGAATTTAAAGTACTAGAAACGCCGAAGATCAAGATTAAATCATATGTAAATAAAATTAAGCCAGAACTAATAAAATAGCCAGGATAGATGCAATAATTAAAGACTTAATTAAAGTATGGGAATTGCGATTAACAACTAATTCACCACTAAAGATTTCATTTATCACTGTAATCAAGCATTAGGCATTACGAACAAATGTAGGCAGCAAATAGTAGCATTGTAAAATGAATTGCATAATGAATTGAAACACTAATTACTAATCATTGTAACTTAAATTTAGAACAAAAGGGAACATAGCACTTCAAACTCCCAGAATGAATGGATTTGGCAATTACGAATGGCTGCAACTCAAATTTAAAACAAAAGAAAGAAAATAGAATATTGCTATTGTTTTCTAAAAAGCAACGCTGCTACCAACCAGTTTAGCTGCCAAGAGAAATTGTTGACGCTGAACAGGTCTTTGCCGCAACACACACAAATCGCCGCTCACTACCACCGGAATTGGTCCGAGGCAAAATTGATGATGATCCTTCATTGAAGTCGTCGTCTATTTATATTGTTCAGGCTCAATACTTCCTCCCTAAAATTGTTTTGGTCATTGAATTCTTCCGTTCAGAATTTTAGCTAGCCGATCGGACATCCAGATAGACTGAGTCTGTTTGCCGTTAGGAGCTCTCGTTTACCGCAAAAAGGGCATAGATGAAGAATAAGACCGCAAAGTAGTTCTTTTTTTTTTATTAATATACGTATAATAATCAACATTTAAAACCTTAATCACTTAGAAGTTACAATCCAAATAGAATTAACCTAACTCAATAATACTAACCTAACTGCAACTACATTATTATTTTATTAACTTATTTATCATTATTGGATAAATATAAAGAAAATATAAATGTAATAATAAATAAAATTAAGCATAAAAATATAACTATATACTAACAATTATTAAATAAAGTTTAATAAAATAATGTATACAAAATGCACTTATCATGGACCAATATGCCTTACGTTCGATCTCAACCGGGAGGTGACATGCTTTGCCATATACCAATCTGTATGGAGTAGTCCCTATTGGCGTCTTATATGCAGTCCGAAAAGCCCATTGGAGCGTCGCTAAGTTTGTCAGCCCAATCCTTTCTATGCCGAGCCACTGTCTTTTCCAATATTGCCTTGATATCTCTATTTGCATTCTCGACTTGCCCGGTGGTTTGAGGGTGATATGGAACTCCTCCCCGATGTTGTATGCCTTGCTTTTGAAGTAGTCTTCGCATGGGCACATTTCGGAAGTGTCTTCCTCTATCGCTAATGACAATCCGTGGCACTCCAAACCTTGTGAATAATTTCTTTAGAAATCTTGTTACGCTCCTGGCATCATTGTTTCCAAGTGCTTCTGCTTCAACCCACTTTGATACGTAATCCACTGCTACAAGGATATATTTGAAACCTTTGGAATCCGGAAACGGTCCTGCAAAGTCTAATCCCCATATATCAAAGATTTCGCATGCCAGTATGTTGTTCTGTGGCATCTCATCTTTCCCAGTGATGTTCCCAGTCCGTTGACATCTGTCACAATTTCTTACGCAAATCTGAGCGTCCCGAAATATTGAAGGCCAATAAAATCCCGCTTCAAGAGCTCTCCTTGCAGTTCTGTTTGCTGAGTGATGGCCCATTTGGTGGCACTCTCCCAGAATTTCATGTCCTTCAGCCTTTGTTACACAATGTCGAATTATCTGATCAGCACACACTTTAAAGAGGTATGGCTCGTCCTAGAAATAAAATCAAGATTCTGCTATTAATTTCCTCCTTGCATGAGTATCCAAGAATTCTGGTAATTCTCCCCCTACAAGGTAGTTGGCTAGATCTGCATACCAAGGTGTGAGATAGAGACCCATCAATTTCTCTTCAGGAAAATATTCATTCACATCTCCAGTCATATCTTGTCCCTTCTCATTTTCCAATCTCGACAAATGATCAGCTGCACTATTCACAACTCCCTTTCGATCCACAATAGTCACGTCAAATTCTTACAACAACAAAATCCATCTAATCAGTCTTGGCTTTGCTTCAGGTTTAGACATAAGAAATTTGATAGCCGCATGATCAGTATGAATGATGACCTTTGACATCAAGAGATATGATATGAATTTATCCAATGCAAACACTATCGCAAATAATTCTTTCTCGGTCGTGGTGTAGGCTTGTTGTGGCTTTGTCAACATTCGACTAGTATAGGCAATAGGCTGAAATTTCTTATCATTTTTCTGCCCTAGCACAACTCCAACTGCAAAATTACTTGCATCGCACATTAGCTCAAAAGGTTGATCCCATTTTGGTCCTACAAGAATCGGAGTATGTACCATGGCATTCTTTAAATCCTGAAATGCTTTTATAGCGTCCTCATTTAGTTCAAATATAGCGTTCTTTTCCAACAATTTAGCCAACGGTCTTGCAATTTTCAAGAAGTCCTTTATAAATCTTCTGTAGAATCCCACATGTCCTAAGAAACTCCTCAAGGATGTCACATTGTGCGGGGGTGGCAGGGTTTCAATAATTGCGGTTTTAGCTCTGTCAACCTCAATTCCTTTTTTCGAAATTTTATGTCCAAGCACATATTCCTTCCGTGACCATGTAATAACATTTTTCCCATGATAATGCCAAATTCATCTGCTGACACCGTTCTAAAACCTTTTCTAGATTTCCAAGGCATTCTTCGAAGGTTTCTCCCAAAATTGTGAAGTCATCCATAAATACTTCCATAAAATTACCAATGAAATCCTCAAAAATAGCCAACATGCAGCGCATGAAGGTAGCATGGGCGTTACAAAGACCAAACGGCATTCTTCTGTAAGCAAACGTACCAAACGGACAAGTGAACATTGTTTTCTCTTGATCCTCCAAGGCTACTGGAATTTGAAAGTATCCACTCATTCCGTCCAAGAAACAGTAATAGTCGTATGATAGACGCCAAAAGTACCTAATTATCTAAAACTAATTAAGTTGATTTCTTGCCAAAACAAAGTCTTGAAGAGTGCAATTGTGCATTTTCACGTTATTTTACTAACAAATTGCAAAAGCGTTTTGTGTGGAATGTTTTGAAGGATTCCCACAGGATTGAAGGCTGAAATAAACTAAAGAGAGCATGAACCAGTGAAAAGAAGAACCAATCCACATAGGTACACAAAAAGACCAAACCGGAAACAACAAAAGAGACGAAAATGAAGAAACCCACGCCCACGAGGACCACCACGCGTGTGAGCTGGCGTGGAATTATTCCAGTAACCGTCCACGCCAGTCCACACGCGTGTGAGCAGGCATGGGCCAGCACCAGAATCCTGTGCGATGTTTTAGTATTTAAGGGACATTTCAGCTAGGAGGAGGGAGCCTTTTGTCAATTTTTCATTTCTCATTTTAGGTTAGGGTTAGATAGGATTAGGAGAGGAGGAAGAGCTCCTTGGAGAAGAGAACTTGGATCTCCATAGCCTTGAGATCCTTTGGGTAAACTCTTTCATTAAGACTTATTTTCTCTTTAGACTTCTCTTGCTTTTCCTTTTCCTTAAAGTTGTTTGCTTTTTATCTTGATCTTGTAAATATGTTTTTCTATTTGAATGAGATGATGTTGTTAAAGCCTATGAAGGGCTAATCCCTAAGATAGGGGCTAGGTAGAATGGAGATTTGGTATTCATGATCTAATTTGATGAATGAGTTTGATTTCTTTGGGGAATATTGAAATTGTGTGTATGTTTTGTATGATCTTGTTAGATCGAGGGCCCCGATCTCTTCAAGAGTATAGGATCATCTCTTTGGCGAGATATCGCAAAGAGATGTAGCCCACTACCCACATCTCTCGCTCTCAATCTGAGAAGATGAGATTCGGAGGGAACTTGTAGACAAAGTGTTTGACAAAATTCCCCAACCGACTGAGGATTGGGTGCTTGAGTGTGACGCCACTCAGGACAATGTTCCAAGCTCCTTCAACCATGACTCAATGGAAATCAATACTCTACTTTACGCCTTGAACCAATCTCCACGATACTCTAGCCCCCATCCACTTTTATTTACATTTACTTACCTCAAATCTCAATCAACCTTTGCACCCTCACTATTTCAATTCAACAACCTTTACATGTTCGGCCTTAGTGTTATCCAAACAATTTAAGATAGGAAATCCGCATATTCTCCAATTTTCCATCCGCGAGAGACACGACACTCGGGGAGTTCATGACTCTTCGTTTTACCACCCTCACATTCCACTCACGCATTTACTACACATCAAAATGGCGGCGTTGCTGGAGATGGCAAACGGTGAATTTAAAGTTTTACTATCTTGAATCATTTGGATAACTTGCTCATTCCGTTTTCTTTTGTTTTTGTTTCATAGCTATTTACACTTTCGCACCCAACTATACACCACTTGCGCTAATCTGTGAAAGGAGCTACCCCTTGTGCTCCGATTCTTTGTCTGAAAATTTGATTGTAGGACCTCTTTGATGCAATCATGGATCCACCTCCACCTGATGATCGAGCTTACCAAAGTTATATGCCATATGGAAGGAATCCACCTACTTTTCCTTACCCCCAACCATATCCACCGCCTCAATACTATCATAATTACCCTTTTCCTTACCCACCTACTTTTCCATATCCAATACCTCCACCACCAATTTATTACCATGAACAAGCTTAGTAACACAGCATTTTCAACCTCAAAGATATCCTACTCATGAGATGCCTCCTGACAACACTTGCGTGCATAGGGTGAAATGTCAAAAGATATTTGTGTTAAAACGAAAGGTCAATGACTTCTCGAGTGTCAGTCTCGAAGAAGGGACGTGAAGGTGTGTCAAACATTCGGGAGTTTACTAGATAGATTCATGCATAAGATTTGAGTGTGGTGAAGGGTGGAATTGCAAGTGAGAGTGTAGTTCATTGGTTGGTTGTGAGTGCAAAAGAGTAGTAAAATAAAAGTGGTTTTGGGAATATGTAAGAGAGGTAGGGATTGGATAGTGTTCATGAATATTGCATAGTGAGAGTCTAAGGTCAAGGATTAGGATTGCTAGGATATGATCTATCCAAGAGTGTGTTGTCTTAGTCCTTTTCCACCTTGTGTACTAAGGCTTCTTTGACTTAGGAGTGCCTACAAGCATCCAAAGTTCTAAGAGACATTTTATCAAACACATTAGCTACACACCATCCTACTATTCTTAACAAGTCCATAGGAACTTTGATTGTGTAAAGCTTCAAATCCTAACTCTAATCAAAGACATGAAAGAGTCAAGAGCTCAATCTCTCATCTAGATTGGCCAAATCCAAACAAGATCCAAACAAAACAACAATCAAAAGACAAGAATAGATAATCCATCAACACAAACTCATAGATCCAAGATATAGAAATAAGATCATCACAAGAGCAATATTCAATCACACAATCCAAATCCCTAGACTAAATTAGCTACTCATGATATGAAATGAAAGTAAGAGCTAATTCAGTCCAAGAACAAGACAACTAAAAATATAGAAATGTAATAGAGGTCACCTAGAGAGAAGAAGATCTTCAATCCAAGCTTGTTGTCTTCTACAATGGAGATTGATCTAATCTAAAAACTAAGAAAAATGGAGAAAACTCTCCAAAGAAAAACTAAGAAAAGTGAAGACTAAAAATCTGGAAAATCCTCCTCTGAAAATTCATCAAAGGGGTTTAAATAGTCTCCGAAATGACAACCCTAGCTGAATTTCGCACATCACGCCTCCACGCCTCTCACACGCGTGTGAGCGTGCGTGGGAAGCTTCTGGAAAGTTTCCACGCTTACTCACACGCGTGTGGCCTTCCAAATCAGTCCTCCGGGGCTCCGCTTTTGCCTAGTTTGCTCTTTAAGCTCATCTTTTGGTCCTATATGCTCCCAGGGCTCCTGTTTTACTTCTTTTAAGCTAAAAATAGCTTTTTTGCATCAGTTAGTAATTTTCAAGCATTTACGCACATAATTTGCCAGATAAGAATGCTATAGATGCGATAAAACACCCTAAAACGTGCCTGAAATAAGGGTATCTCGGAGTCTTATCAAATTTTCCACACTTTATTTCTTGCTTGTCCTCAAGCAAGACTTTTTACTCTCTAAGCATATAAGTCTCCGAGATACTCTCTCATGCAAGATAAAGCTTTTAGCAAGTCAAAATAATGGGTGTCTAAGACTGTTGAAACGGGGGAAATCATTTGTGTTATCTACAAAGGATTTTGGTCAGATGCCAGTAACTCAAGAAATATTTTCGGGAAGTAAAAACCTTTCGTAGATAACAATAAATAAAACAAAGGATCACACTTCTCGCACCATACGCAAGCATGCATTTCCAAAGTTTTGGTTCACCTTTTATTTAAATAGGGCCTCTAGCCGATCTCACTAGTGAGAACGATGTGCACTAGCTAATCAACTTTCCATCCTTATGCGCCAAAGCCCAACGTAAATGTAAATGAGGGTAGGGGCATGGACCACTCACCGCTTTTGGCTTAGCGCGGTCCCTCTTTCTTCTCATTTCCTAGGATAACGTCATCGAGACACCCGACTTCACATGGAGATCCATGCTTTTTCGAAGGTCAGTGCAATGGGTACTCGAATCCTAGCAAAGCGGCTCACCTCAGCTCTATTTTCTCAATTCTTGGGATCTTTTTATGTGAACAACCGACTCCAGATAAAACTTTTTTGCTTACCGAAGACTATAGTTTGGACACAACCCAACGAATTGGCTTCCCTTAATTTTAAACTCTTTGGTGATTGGCCTTTCGCCTTTTCGACTCCTCCTCGTGTCAACCCCTCATGCCTTTTTCTATTTAATGTTCAAGGGTTTTGTTTTCTCATTAAGCTCACCATAAGGCTCTCCTTTTGCCCCATGCCCTACCAAGGTTAGTTCAATTCCGGGCCTCGCTAGTTTTATCTTTCTCAAATTAAAGAGTGCACACTCTCACTTCGATAGATCCTTGACTAAGGTCCTACGTAAATAAGAGGTGAACATCATGCAAGCAGGCAAGAATATAAACTTATTTGGCTCTAAACTCTCTCATGGGTGCGAAAAGTAACTTCCTCAAAGATATTTCGAGAGTAAAAATTTTTAGGCATCTAGTCAAAATTCTCCCTAGATAACACAAATAATAACTCTCTTTTCAAAACTGCAAATGCACCCGCTTATCGTTCCCAAGAGCTTTACTTCTAAACTAAGCATGTAAACATGTAAAGCACGAAGTGCGTCCTTTCCACACTTTAAAGCAAACATCGTCCTCGATGTTTCTATACGCACAAGGTAAAGGATCAAAACTGGGATTCTAAAGATAGACAAATAAAAATCCCTTTCCACACTTTGGAAATTGCTCTGGGATAAAGGGTATGCATCAAACAATCCTATTAGTCATGGCAAACTCTAATATACTAATACACAAAGCTATAAAGAAATATTTCCACACTTTAAAGATAAAAAACGGGGCTTGAAATTAGAAAAGGGATAAGAGGATAAACCAAGTATGCATCCCTTTTTCCACACTTTAGCTTCCAGCATAGGTCTGCTCCCGTTATATATGCTCTATAAGAAATGGAGACATAACATACAAAAAAAAGGGTTTTCGGAGTACTATTCAATTATTATAAACTGAAAGAAATATGAAAGCAATAATAATAATAAAAACTTAGATAATTAAAGCATAAAAATAAGTAAAAATATCTGAATAGAAATGCGGAAAATTAAAGCAGTTGGAAATTAAAGTGATAAAATAAAGTAAAGTAAAGAGATAAAGAAATAAAGGTCGGAACCCCGCGCATAGGGCACCTAATGTTCACAAGGGACCACCAATCAAAGTAACCAAAGTTATAGGACTCAGAATCAAGTATCAAAAGTCAGGATCGAGAAGGACTAAGGTGGCATCACTGATCGCCGAAGGACGGAGGGTGGAACTGACTATCAAATCGAGCCTGAAGATCTTGAATCATCCTAGCATTCTCCTCAACTGCTCTTCTCGTACGAAGAAGCTCTTCATTCTGACTAACTTGGAATGCTAAGAACTGCTCGTCCTGCCTATCCTGTCGCGCGAATACAGAAGTGAACTGGCCTTCTTGCCATGTGCGCTGCTCACGCCAATAATTCATCTGTTCCTCATGGAGCTGTCTCTGTGTCGAGGTCCAATCCATCGGGATAGAACCTTGCTCCTGCGCAGCTTCTTCCTCCTCATTCTCTTCTTCGTCCTCATCATCATCAGAATCATTCAAATCAGGTGCATCATCACCTCCAAGCCTCAATTCTGCAGCAAAGAACTCACCCACGGTGAAAGGAATTGAACAACCATCCGATCTCTCGCCCATCAACTGGTTCAGTAGGCCCAACCCATAGCACAGTTTAGTCACGAAAGGTCCAATAAATACAGTCTGAACCTTTGTCTTTTGCTGGGTTTGGAGCCATTTCCTAGCTTGGATGCCCATGTTGATACCGACATTATTCTCCATGCACCACATGTAGAATAAATCCTGCCTGTATACCTTGTTTCTATTTGTTGTTCGGCCAGAGAGATTTATAGCAAAAGCTAATCTGATAGCCTTAAAAGCATTCCGGGTGATGAGCTTTGCTTTCAAATTCGAAGAGTTATACGGGGCATTGTTTGTGATGCTTCTCCAGTACCGTCTAGCAGCTTCATCTGAATCAAAGTCGTCTTTGAAATCTCTGAAGTAAGGCATGGACACGCTCGTCTCATCATGAAAACCGAGTGTAACACCTAGAGTGTTAACAGACATACTGTAGTGGTTGCCGAAAAGAGTGAATGAGATGGACTCCCTAGCATCGTTGACTTCCTTTCTGATGTTCAGGGTTGCTAAGAATTCATAGGTCACCGGTGCATAAGTGGGTCCTCTCCACTGAAACAGATAGCGGAGCTGTTGGTGCCTCAAAAGTTCATTTACCTCATTCAAACAACCGAATTCTCTTAAAACGTTGTCTTCAAAGTGACGGCCGACACAAAGCTGCTTTCCCTTGTAGTTATCTACGGTTGCAAGTTGGATGGGTGTCAAGTGTCGTAGTGACCTCGATCCCGGCTCCTGCATAGTTTGTTGAGCTGTAGCTTGCTGCCGTGTCCGTGACCTACTCGATTCTCCCTTATCATGTTTAGATTTCTTAGCTATCTCTTTATGTCGTCCCATCCTACAAAATATAGAAATTATGATTCATGGTCTTTGAATAAGTCACCATTATATTTGTATAAAATTTCTTGTCAAAATAATGGAATTTAAACATATAGGGTTAAGAATTTTTGAAAATTTTGCCATAGTTTCCCCTATATTTTGGACAATTCTATCATAAGAATATCAACAATATCATTCCATTATCACACACATGCATGAATTCATCATAAGATATGTCAATTTGATAATCAAATAAGAAGTCAACTACAAAAGTCAAGAATTTCAAAAAGTCAACTTCATCTTCTTCCCCAAATTTCAAAATTAGGGTTTGAAATTGAAAATTCAATTTGGGCAATGTAGCATGTGAAAAATCAAATTGATGGCATATAATAGTTCTATAACAAGTTTAATCATCAAACCAAGCATCAATTTCATAATTTCAACAAGAAATCTAACAAACCCATTTGTTCATCAATGGTGTTCATACTTGAAGTTCAAAAAGATACAACAATCCATCAATGTAACCATCAAAAATGAAAGAAAACATCAAAGGATAGTTCTATTAAGCATTGTGACCAACTTAATCATTCAAAAACATTCAAAATCATGCTAGGCAAGGTAAACTAAATTTCACATTCAAGCTCTTCCAAACTCATGAATATTCAAGGATAAAGAGTTAAAAAGATGAAAGATTACCTTGATGTTGATGTTTAATCTCCTTGAATGGTAAAAAGTGAAAAGTATGTTCAAACCTTGAGTTTGGTTCTTCCTTGCGTGGAGAAGAGAAGAGAAAAATAAGTTTTGGGAGTAAAATATGGTGGAATGGCCGAACAAGGGTTTTAAACCCGTAGAAGCCTTCCACGCTGGTCACACGCGTGTGATCGTTTGTGGAGGCTCTCTGCCTCGCTCCCACGCCGGGCAACACGCGTGTGATCGTGCGTGGGGGCTCTCTACCTCATTCCCACGCACGGCTACACTCGTGTGAGCCTCGTGTAGGTCTACTGCATCGTTTTCTTCCGATTTTTGGCTTTCCCTTCCATACCTATATCCAATTTAAGCTCTTCCAAAGCAATTTCTAATCTCGAATCCTACAAATTAGTCCTCAAAACATGGTTCCAAATGATTGTGGCAATTTATTAGAACAAAAACATTAAAAATGAAAGTACTGCAATAATAGAAAGCATTTTATTAAAATCTTGGGTTGCCTCCCAAGTAGCGCCATGGTTTACGTCCTTGGCTAGACGCATCATACCTTGGTTTTGATTCAACCATATTCTTTGGTAGTGGGTAGAAAGCATTTTGGTACCCACGTGTTCTTCCAGGTAAGCTTATCGTTCCTCCGCTTCGGTTTTGGTTTCGTCTTCGATTTGACCTTTGCCCTTTCATCGTCATCAGCTCCTTCTTTTGCTTTTTCCTTGTCATCCTTCTTGGCTTGTCCTTCAAATCTCAGGGTGATTTCTCCTGAACTAACATATATTCGTGCACGACAAGTAGCCAGAAATGGTCTTCCAAGAATTAAGGATTCATGGGGATCATCATCTCCCATCTTACAGACAATAAAATCGACAAGTACAAGAAATTTTCCTATTCTTACTATAACATCTTCCGCCAAGCCTTCAGGATACCGGGTGGTTCCGTCAGCTAAACGTAGAGTCAGCCTCGTCGGTTTCAAACATGGTAGGTTCAATTTTTCAAAAAGATTTAAAGACATGACATTGATAGAAGCACCAAGATCAACAAGAACGTTTCTAGGTTCCATGTTCTGTATAGAACATGGGATCAATAAAGCTCCAGGGTCACCCTTCTTTCTGGGGTTTCCCTCAGTCAAACAAGCCGAAGATTCTTGGCTTAAACATGTAAAATTATCACTAATGTCATTCTCAAACAACTCACGGCATTCTTCACTATTAAATAATTTCCGAATAAAAGCTTTAAATTTACCTTCTCGAGCTGTTTCTTTCCCTTCTGAGCTTTTGATGTTGTCTCTTGGTAGTTCCTTTTCTTTCGGGCATTCTTCCGAAGTGGTTTCCTTCTTGCGTTCCTTCATGGATATGGTGCATGCACTGTTTGCATTTTTCAATTCAAGATTAAGACTACAAGAGGTAGCCTTGTTTCTTTGGTCGTCTACCTTACATTGGCAAGTTCCACAGATAGCATCCATTGGATCACATTTCTCATGTGTTTCCTCTTTGGCATCAATGGCGTTGACTCTCTCTTTCGGGTTATTTTCAGTGTTGCTCGGGAGTTGTCCGTAGTGTCGATCCGACATCATCTTAAACATCTGAGAGATTTGATTCTCGATTGTCTTTAGTGTAGCCTTAGACTTTTGTCGAAGACTAGAAATTTCTTGGCTAATCTCTTGAGTAATTTCTTGTTTTAGATTTGCCCGATCATTTTTGAGTTCCATGATCGTCCTTGTAAGTCTTTCATCTACCTCACGGATGTCATCCCTTCTTTGTTGAGTAAAATCAAGTTGAGAGTCATATTGCGGCCTGAACTGAGTCATTTGATTTCCATTTCCTTGGTTTTGATTGTACATCAGTCTGTTCTTATCATTTTGTCCATATGCAGGCTTCTGTCCATAATTGTATTGTCTTTGCGCTTGATATCCATCGTTATGGCTATTGTTCCAACCCTCTCCCTGTTTCCAATTGTTGTTTGATCTTTGGTTTTGTCCATAAGCATTGAAGTTGGAGTTCCTTTGATAGTCTACAGCCTCGACTTGTTCAGATGCGGACGTAGAAGTACAAATATTGGTGTCATGAGGTCCTCCACAGATATTACAATAAAGTGCCAATGCCATACAAGGCTTTGGTTTTCCTTCCATTTTTTCTACCATAGCCTGTAGCTTCTTGATTTCGTGATTCATTGCTTCGATTTTGGCCTCACTTGCCACTCGATTATCAACTTCATAAATTCCTCCATGATCTCCTCGTCGTTCATACCAACTAGATGTGTTTTTAGATATTCTCTCGATTAATTCCTCAGCCTCTTGCAAAGTTAAAGAGACAAAGGCACCGCTGGAGGATGAGTCAAGTGACATCTTTCCTTCATCCGTCAACCCTCCATAGAATGAGCTAATCATGTCCCATTGGTGCATCAAATCTTGTGGGCATTGCCTTTTAAGAACTTTAAATCTTCGCCAAGCCTCTCCCAAACTTTCAAATTTTCCTTGCTTGAATTCCTGTATCAGCCTTCTAATCCTCATAGTTTTTGTAATGGGAAAGAACTCGTTCATGAATTCTCGATGCAATTGCTGCCACGTTCTGAAATGATTGTCGTCTTGGCTTTCCAACCATCGTGCTGCCTCTCCTATGACTGAAAATGGGAATAACTTCAATCGAACTATTTCCTCGCTAACACCTTCTTGTTTGTACATCCCACATGCTCGTATAAATCTTGTGATGTGTGCGTTGGGATCTTCAGATGGTAATCCCGAGTATTGACTGTTTTGAACTAGTGTGAGAATAGTTGGATGCACGTGAAAGTTGACATTCTCCATTGGAGGTGTTAGGAACATCATGTAATAGGTTTTGATGATACCAACTGTTAAGTAAGAATCCCCAAGTCTCGATACATAGGCAAAACAATGTAAGTTCGATAAGTAAACTAAGAGCGAAAATACAACCGGGTAATTTGAGCTCAACTCGGGAAATATTTAAGCTTAAGGTAAACTTGTCTGAACAACTTAGAAGTTTTCGTGTTGTAAGCAAACAGATAGATCAGAAGCAGGCACGAGACAACTCTGGAGGAATAAGGGTCTACGAGACATCAACTAAGTCTCGAGACACAAGCCAAGTTCGAGAGGTAAGGACCTCTCGATATACCTATCGAGTTCGAGACGTAAAGAATATTCGAGAGATAGACCTCTCGATACATGGGATTGAAACATCAAGTGGTCGAGACATCTTATATGGTCTCGATAAACCGGCACTTCTCCAAGAGGCAGAATGTTAGTCAACATGTGCAGACAAAATACTCTAAGTTTGGAGAAGAAGAATATCATGGAGATAAAATATTGAAGAGGTGCTGAGCGGGAGGTTTCAAAATGGACGGAAGTGGATGACACGTCAGACCTCCACCACAAACGGTCAAGAAGTGCACCAATCTTGAAGTGGTCAGATTCCCCAAACAAGGAATGATGGGAACATAAAAAGAGTAACTTTATCCAAAAGAAGCAAGTGAAGCATGAGCTCAAGAAAGTGGAATATGGAATATTCACTACAAAACAAAAGGCTCAAGTTACAAGACCACTACTCCATGAAAAATGCTGAAATTGTGCAAAGACCCATGTTCGGCGTGGGAGACCAATTTCAAACGGAATAGTTTTCCCTCCAACGGAACTATTCTTCTACTCTCATATATAAGGACGTAAAGACACAGAAGAAAAAGGGGTTGTGAAAGAGGTCAAGAGGTTAACAAGAGGTGTCTGATAAAAACGTTCCAGTGCAAAGTGCTTAACTTGGAATATCATCCTGATATTCAATACAGCGAGAGAACACATCTTAGTGTTCGAAGAGAGTTACAAAGCTAAACTGTCATACATCCAGAAGGTGACCAAAGCTGCTCTACATCAAAGTTGATTCAACGATAGCTTGTGGTCAGATTGGAGATTGTTACATTCAACTGTGACTATCAACAACGCCTTGCTTTGGATTAAGCAAGGGAGGTGGAGTATCCTGGCTGCTGTCCGAGCGAAAGAAACCTGAGGCTTGACGCGGGCTTGGTGATCAAAGGTCAAGTGCTCGAGAGGTGGAGTAACTGGAAGCGGGGAGAAAAACCTGAGGAGAGGCGGAGTAACCTGGCTGCTGTCCGAGCGAAAGAAACCTGAGGCTTGACGCGGGCTTGGTGATCAAAGGTCAAGTGCTCGAGAGGTGGAGTAACTGGAAGCGGGGAGAAAAACCTGAGGAGAGGCGGAGTAACCTGGCTGCTGTCCGAGCGAAAGAAACCTGAGGCTTGACGCGGGCTTGGTGATCAAAGGTCAAGTGCTCGAGAGGTGGAGTAACTGGAAGCGGGGAGAAAAACCTGAGGAGAGGCGGAGTAACCTGGCTGCTGTCCGAGCGAAAGAAACCTGAGGCTTGACGCGGGCTTGGTGATCAAAGGTCAAGTGCTCGAGAGGTGGAGTAACTGGAAGCGGGGAGAAAAACCTGAGGAGAGGCGGAGTAACCTGGCTGCTGTCCGAGCGAAAGAAACCTGAGGCTTGACGCGGGCTTGGTGATCAAAGGTCAAGTGCTCGAGAGGTGGAGTAACTGGAAGCGGGGAGAAAAACCTGAGGAGAGGCGGAGTAACCTGGCTGCTGTCCGAGCGAAAGAAACCTGAGGCTTGACGCGGGCTTGGTGATCAAAGGTCAAGTGCTCGAGAGGTGGAGTAACTGGAAGCGGGGAGAAAAACCTGAGGCTTGAGGCGGGCTTGGTGATCAAAGCTCAAGCGCTCGTTATTGTACTAGAAAGGGAAGTTTTTAGTGCAATCCTTCCAGGGAGTTTCTGGAAGAAGAGTGGAAGTAGGCGGGTTGGCCGAACCACTTAAAAATCTCTCTTGCATTTACTTTCTGTTTTTATCTCTCGCTAACTTCTCGATTGCACTGCATATAATCACACCTCTCGAACTAACCCAAACTCGTGCTAACTAAAAGGGGATAACATTTCCGCTGCGCATAAAACTTTGTCTTCACCTCGTGAGGTATCGAACCTAAACATCCTAAGTTCAATACACACGAGAGGTCGAAAAGATTTGCAAAATCTTATACAAGTCTATTCACCCCCCCCCCTAGACTTGTACCCCATCCCCTTGGGACCAACAATTGGTATCAGAGCAAGTTCTCTGATCGATATAAACCTTTGTTTATATTGCCTAGAGATCCTTCTTTGAAAAATCTTCTTAAATATTTTCAAAGCACGAGATAATTTTTCAATATGGACAGCATGTTGTCGAGACATCTTCTCTTTGATCTTAGCAGGTTTGATGACTGGAAAACACGCATGCTTGCGTACTTATCAGCCCTCCATGATGAGATGGCCGAGGTTATAACTTCTGGACCAGTCAAGATCCTAATGGTTAATACTGCTGCAGTTCAAACCCAAGAAACACCAAAGTACATCCCAAAACCTAGGGAAGAATGGACCAGTGATGATAGGAAGAGAAACAACCTGGACAATATTGCCAAGGATATTCTCTTCAGAGCTATAGACGAAACCATCTTCCCAAAAGTGAGGAAGTGCAAAACGGCAAAAGAGGTATGGGATACTTTGATGTTAATTGGTGAAGGTGACGAACAGGAAAAGGAAAACAAGCTCACCGTGGCCATGAAGAAGTTCGAAGACTTCAAGATGAAGCCAGGAGAGAGCATCGACAGCATGGAGTCTCGGTTCATGAAGCTCACAACCGAGATCAGTGACCTTGAAAAGGAGATCCCACAAAAGGAGCTGAACCTGAAGGTCTTACGTGGCCTCACTAAGGAGTGGGAAGTAAAGGTGATCACGATGAGAGATCACCGAGATCTGAAGGAAACCACAACAGACAAACTCTTCCGGGATCTCAAAGCCTTCGAGTTCGAGATGTTCCCAAGAGATGAGGACATTGTGGATCGACGAAACGTAGCACTTGTTGCTGAGCAACCATCCACATCTTCAAGGTCAGACTCTAATCCTATGAATGTTATGTCTGACGAACAGTTTGCTCTCTTTGTGAGAAAGTTCAGGAAATACATGAAGATGAACCAGGAGAGCAACAAAAGTTCACCTTCCTCCTCAAGAAGGAAAAATGAGAGATATCCATCCAGAAGGACGGAGGAGGAAAATCAGGGTCTATGCTACAACTGTAGAAGACCGGGACATTTCAAGGCCGAATGCCCTTACCCACTAGTAAGCAAGCATCAGGGCCAAGAAGGCAAGGATTCCAAGAGAATAGAGGAATCCAGGGAGAAGCCAACACAAGGTGGCTTCAAAGGATCATCAAAGACGTATCAGCGCAGGAAGGCGCTTGTTGCTGAAGAATTCGAGAGGACAATCGAGGAGTCCGAGACGTCGAGCTCCAGCGAAAGCAGCAGCAGCTCAGAGGATGAGAGGGGGCTCATCTGCTTATACACCGAGGAAGAGGAGAATCAATGCCTAATGGCCATTGACAACGAGGTAACCTCTACTCCTACATCTCGCTGCTCTACTTCTACCTCTCGTTGTTCTTCATTTAAAAGCGATGAGGACCCCTTCGAGATGTTGGAATCGCTCAGAAGGAACCTTAACATCGCCAATAGCACTCATGCTAGAGTGATGGATGAAAACAGCAAGCTAACTGCTGAAAGAGATATGCTTAAGAACGTCTCGAAAGAGAATTTGGAGCTGACTCTCAAAGTAAGTGAGTTAGAAGCCAAAGTAATCCTACTATCTGAAGAGTGCAAAGCTCGAGAGACGAGAGAGCTTAATCTTCGAAAGGTCATAGCATCATACACTAATTCCTCCAAAGCTATGGAGAAAATGGTGGTTGATTACAGACCTACAAGTGATAGAACCGGTCTAGGGTTCCATCAAGACCATCTCTCGAGAGATAAACAGACCAATGGTTTGGGAACTTCAAGAAATGGAGGATCTCAACCCAAACCAAATAAAGGTCATAAAGGACCAACAGAAAAGACCAGAGTAGCTATTCATAAACCGTCCCTATACACCAGCAATGGAAAGTATAGGAAAGCTACGAAGAATGGCCGGGTAAACAATATCGAGAGATCACCTTGCTATCTCTCGCAAGGCCATTCCAAGTACAAAAAGAGCTACACTCCATATAATGCACCTCAAGGCAAATATGGAAGGTCTGAGATCCACATAGTTAGGAACTCACGGATGGAGAAAGGAAGACTCTATCCATCTAGTGAGAATTGGTCATCGAATCACAAGTTCTGGAAGAAACCTCACTTTCAGCAATTTCACATGACCAAACAGCGTATGAAAGGCATGGTGCATAAGCCGGTCGAAAAGTCTCTACCTAAGTTTATTTATGCACCAAAGAGGCCTAAAACCTTTGCTAGCATTCCTTATAATTATCAAACGTACAATGGCTACATTGCGCCTAGGCCTGGAATAATGGGCACAAGGTATAAATGGATGCCTAAACTCACTAACCCACCAGGACCCAAAGTTTGGGTACCTAAACTTGCTTGATTTCCTTGCAGGACACCAGGGACGTGTGGTTCATTGACAGTGGATGTTCGAGACATATGACTGGAAATCTAACACTGCTTGAGAACATCCAACCTATCGAAGGTCCCTTGGTGACATTTGGCGACAACGAGAAGAAGGGGCGCACAAGAGCTGTTGGTGAAATCCAAAAGAATGAGCTGGTTATTAAAGGAGTGTCCTACGTTGAGGGGCTCAAGTTCAATCTCCTTAGTACAAGCCAGTTCTGTGACAAGGGCCACAAAGTTGTCTTCACCAAAAGCAAATGTCAGATTATGAACGAGGAATCTCTCGAAGTCGTCTTGGAAGCAGCAAGGAAAGGAAACATGTACATAGTGGATTGGAGGTCTGCAAAACCATCCCTATGTATGCTAGCAAGGAGCAAGGAAGATTTATGCTGGGATTGGCACAGTAAGCTTAGTCATCTGAACTTCAAGACTATCAACAAGCTTACTAAGAGGAACTTAGTGGAAGGACTGCCCAAAGTGACGTTTCGAAAGAATAAAATCTGTGAGGCATGCCAACGTTGCAAACAGATCAAATCCTCTTTCAAGAGCAAAGCTGATACATCATCCACTAGACCATTAAGTCTTCTTCACATGGACTTATTTGGCCCAGTGGATCCACCCAGCATAAAGGGAAAGAAGTACACTCTTGTGGTAGTGGATGACTACACAAGATTCACTTGGACCGTGTTCTTAACCAAGAAAAGCGAGACAAAAATTGCCCTACCAAATCTCTTGAAACAAGTTCAAGTTGAAAAGGAAGTCTCGATACTAAAGATCCGGTCAGATCAAGGTGGAGAGTTCGTTAATCAAGTAATCGAGAGCTACTGCAACGAGAACGGAATTCATCATCAACTATCAGCTGCTCGAACACCTCAACAAAACGGGGTTGCTGAAAGAAGGAACAGAACTCTCAAAGAAGCCGCAAGGACCATGCTCTCGCAAGCCAACATATCACAAGGATTTTGGGCAGAAGCAATCAACACAGCGTGCTACACCCAAAATCGGTCCTTGATAGTAAAAGGAGTTGGAAAGACTCCATATGAGTTGTGGAATGGAAGAAAACCGAATGTAAGCCACTTCCACTCATTCGGGTGCAAATGCTATATTCACAACAATGGGAAGACTCAACGAAGAACTTTTGAAGAAAAGGCAGATGATGGAGTATTTCTGGGATACTCATCGACAAGCAAAGCACTCAGAGTCTTCAACAAGCGGAGTTTGGTGGTTGAAGAGTCCATACATGTTACCTTTGATGAAAGGGCATCAACAGATCAACCATCAAAGACAACGGAAGCTGCTGAGGAAGATCAGCCAGAGTCTATCGAGAGATCAAACTTACCTCTCGAAGACAAGCAGTCGATAGTTCGAGACGTAGCAGAACTCCAGTCAGAATCAGATGATGAAGAGTCTACCAAGAAGAAAGCGCCTGACTCAGTTGATCAAAACCAGATCATAGATGTTCAACCCATATCTCAACCTTCAATGGAAGTATCAACTGAGGAGCCGCAACCCGACCTAAGATGGCTGAGAAGTCACCCTGCTGATCAAGTGATCGGAGATGTACGTGACAGAGTTCGAACCAGATCAGCTTACAGAGAAAGCATGTTTGCTTGTTTTCTATCTCAAATAGAGCCTAAGGTGATCGATGAGGCTCTAAGCGACGCAGATTGGGTGCAAGCAATGCAAGAGGAACTTCATCAGTTCGAGAGGAACGACGTTTGGGAACTAGTTCCGAGACCTCATCATCAGAATGTCATTGGTACAAAGTGGGTTTTCAGAAACAAGATGAATGAGGATGGAGTTATTGTTAGGAACAAGGCCAGACTTGTTGCCAAAGGCTACTGTCAGGAGGAAGGAATAGATTTTGATGAAACCTTCGCTCCAGTGGCACGTCTCGAAGCCATACGCATCTTTCTCGCATATGCCGCCTTCAAAGACTTTAAGGTATATCAAATGGATGTCAAGAGCGCTTTTCTGAACGGACTTCTCGAAGAAGAGGTGTACGTTGAACAACCTCCGGGTTTCTTGAAGGACGTGGGAGCTGACAAAGTATACAAATTAAAGAAGGCACTTTACGGCTTAAAACAAGCTCCGAGAGCTTGGTATGATACCTTATCCTCTTTTCTACTTCAGTGTGGGTTCACCAAAGGCCTAGTGGACAAAACATTGTTTAGAATTAAGGACGGGGATCACATCTTATTGGTGCAAATCTATGTGGACGATATCATCTTTGGAAGCACCAATCCAGACTTGTGCGAGAAGTTCTCCAGGTTGATGAAAGGGAAGTTCGAGATGAGCATGATGGGAGAACTAAACTACTTCCTTGGATTACAAGTGAGACAGCTTAAGGAAGGCATCTTCATCAATCAGGAGAAATACACCAAGGATCTGCTCAGAAAATACAATATAGAAGGGAAATCCTCAGTCAAAGTACCCATGGGAACCTCTCTACGTATCGATGTCGACAGTGAAGGTCGAGAGGTCGATCAGACTACTTATCGAGGTATCATCGGATCTCTTCTCTATTTAACTGCTAGTAGACCAGATATATCCTTTGCAGTAGGTGTATGTGCTAGGTTTCAGGCAAGTCCTAAGGAAAGCCACTTAAATGCATCTAAAAAGATTCTTAGATATCTCAAAGGTACGCAAAGTGTTGGACTTTGGTATTCGAGAGGTGGATCTTTCGAACTTATGGGTTATTCAGATGCGGACTTTGCCGGCTGTAAGATAGATCGAAAAAGCACATCAGGGACATGTCAGTTTCTAGGTGGAAGACTTGTCTCATGGTTTAGCAAGAAACAGCATTCAATAGCTACAAGCACCGCTGAGGCAGAGTATGTAGCAGCTGGAAGTTGATGTGCTCAGATTTTATGGATGAAGCAACAATTACTGGATTATGGGGTTGAGTGTAAGGAGGTTAAGATTATGTGTGACAATACAAGTGCTATTGCCATCACCCACAATCCAGTGTTACATTCTAGAACAAAGCATATTGATATTAAGTATCACTTCATCCGAGACCATGTTGAGAGGAAGGACATTATTTTGGAATATGTTGCAACGGAGGAGCAACTAGCAGATATTTTCACAAAAGCGTTATGTGAAAATAGATTCTCTCAACTAAGGTTAGAATTGGGAATGATAGAATTGGAATGAATGGTCAAATCTTATCTTCTTGTATTTAGTGCCATGAACTGTTTCGCATGTGAGGGGCGGTTTCATCAACTTTATGGCAGCTTTGGAGTTACACAAGCATTGAATGGTCATTCATATTGCATCCCGTGACTCAACAGTGGTAATCCTACTGGGCTATAAATAAGAGGGTTTCTTTCAGAAGTTCATACCATCAACTTCCCATGGAGAAAAAGAAAGGAAAAGATGATGTTCCATTCTTTTATAGAGGAAAGAAACCGGCAGTCAAGTCCAAAGATTTTCAAGGAGAAAACTATCCAGAATCAACGAAGGGTGAACAGATTACGGAGCTTCCTGATAATCCAAGCAAGAATCCTATTCCCATCCAAGGTGAATGGATCCCCAAATACGAGGAGATCCACAANTATATTCACAACAATGGGAAGACTCAACGAAGAACTTTTGAAGAAAAGGCAGATGATGGAGTATTTCTGGGATACTCATCGACAAGCAAAGCACTCAGAGTCTTCAACAAGCGGAGTTTGGTGGTTGAAGAGTCCATACATGTTACCTTTGATGAAAGGGCATCAACAGATCAACCATCAAAGACAACGGAAGCTGCTGAGGAAGATCAGCCAGAGTCTATCGAGAGATCAAACTTACCTCTCGAAGACAAGCAGTCGATAGTTCGAGACGTAGCAGAACTCCAGTCAGAATCAGATGATGAAGAGCAGATGATGAAAAATCTACCAAGAAGAAAGCGCCTGACTCAGATCATAGATGTTCAACCCATATCTCAACCTTCAATGGAAGTATCAACTGAGGAGCCGCAACCCAACCTAAGATGGCTGAGAAATCACCCTGCTGATCAAGTGATCGGAGATGTACGTGACAGAGTTCGAACCAGATCAGCTTACAGAGAAAGCATGTTTGCTTGTTTTCTATCTCAAATAGAGCCTAAGGTGATCGATGAGGCTCTAAGCGACGCAGATTGGGTGCAAGCAATGCAAGAGGAACTTCATCAGTTCGAGAGGAACGACGTTTGGGAACTAGTTCCGAGACCTCATCATCAGAATGTCATTGGTACAAAGTGGGTTTTCAGAAACAAGATGAATGAGGATGGAGTTATTGTTAGGAACAAGGCCAGACTTGTTGCCAAAGGCTACTGTCAGGAGGAAGGAATAGATTTTGATGAAACCTTCGCTCCAGTGGCACGTCTCGAAGCCATACGCATCTTTCTCGCATATGCCGCCTTCAAAGACTTTAAGGTATATCAAATGGATGTCAAGAGCGCTTTTCTGAACGGACTTCTCGAAGAAGAGGTGTACGTTGAACAACCTCCGGGTTTCTTGAAGGACGTGGGAGCTGACAAAGTATACAAATTAAAGAAGGCACTTTACGGCTTAAAACAAGCTCCNTCTTTGGACATAAATGCTAGCCACGTGGTCATCGGTTACTGACGGTTTTTCGCACTTAAGGGCATTATCTTGATTAGTGGGAGCATGCTTATTTTAAAATATCAATACTCCACTGTCTCAAAGCTTAAACCGTTCTATACTTTGCCGAAATACCCTTACCAAAATCCCCTATAAGCTGACCGTTATCAGGGGTATTTCTGACTTCTCACATCTTTTAAATCAACCGGGATCCTTCCACGGGTCAAACTCTCAACCCTACCCATATATCCAACCCGAATCCGCCTAATATAAAAGCAAAATCCTTCTTCTTTACCCAGATTCAAACTCAAAACCATATACCCAAAATCCCCAAATCCTTAGACGCTGTACACATTCCCTCCAAAACACACAAACCTTCTTCAATGGCGTCTGAATCATCATCTTCTTCATCTTCATCTTCATCCTCCAGTGCATACCAGAGAGAGCTAGACCACATACGCTCTCAGATTAAACAAGTCAAGGCGGGAAGCATCCTTGACAAAGATGGCTTCATCACCCACTCGCCAAATCCAACAATGGCGGAGAGAGTCTTGAAGAAATTTGAGAAGGCAGGACTAATGCGGTACATGACGCATGACTACCGAACCATTCATGACCTCGACTACACAGAATGGTTCGCTCATGCCAAGGTCGCGAAGGGCAAGATTGAAAGCCACTTCAACGAAATAGCCATAACAATTTCTGTGGGTGATTTACGAGCAGCATTCGACTTTGCCACGTCGGAGGAGGCAATCAAGCACCTATCGGACTATAACATGGATAAGCAGGAGTTTTGGGACAAAATCCGATTCGAGACTGCACCACCCAGAGCATCCTCTGCCCTCCGCAGATTTCATTTGAAGGAGAGGTTTGCCCTAGCCGCCGAGCTCATCATAAAATTCATCCTCGGCAAGGTGTCCGGAACAGACGAAATCAATCTGGACACTCTGAAAATCCTCCACGCCATCTGGAACAACAACAAGTTGGACTGGGCTCACATCATCTTCGACTGCCTCAAACACCAAGTGCAGAGCTCAGTTTCCAACTCCGACCTGACAATCTACAAAAAGGTTGGTTTTGGCTTTGTTGTTCAATTTCTATTGAGACTGAAGGGCTTCGAACTGAGGGAAGGGCGAGAGGTTCATCGGAATACCTATATGGGTAGAACGAAACCTCAAGCTAAGGCAAAAGGTGCTAAGGATGCATCTTCACCCTCAAAGCCTAAGGGAAGGGGCAAGAGGAAAGCCCCAGCTAAGGAGAAGCGGTCTGATGACGAGCCTTTGGATGTCCTAGTCAGGAGGGTTGAATTGAAAAGGAAGGCCAAAAGGACCAAGACTGCTGCTGTCACCCAGGTTCGAGAGGTGACACCGTCCGTTATACAAGTACCATTTGAGGACAGGGCACAAGCCCAGGGGGAACCTCAGGCTACACTGGCCACTGAGGTTGAGAGAGTGCCCCCTACCAAGTCCCTGTCAGGAACTTTAAGTGTTGATATACTTGCTGTTGATGGTGCTGAGGATGTTGATGAATCTGTTGGTTTGCCTCAAGAGGAGGCTCGAGAAGTTGAAGGTACTGGGATCAGTGATCCAGTACAGGGTANGGAACTTTAAGTGTTGATATACTTGCTGTTGATGGTGCTGAGAATGGTGATGAATCTGTTGGTTTGCCTCAAGAGGAGGCTCGAGAAGTTGAAGGTACTGGGATCAGTGATCCAGTACAGGGTATTGTTGAGGAACCACGACAGGTGGTTCGAGAGGTAGATATTCCAGCAGCTGAAGATCTAGACTGTGTGGTGGCTGCTGATGGTCAGGGCACTGTGGTCAGTAACCCAGTGCAAGCTTTTCTGAATGATGGGTTAACACATGATCTCTCGGTTGTTCGAGAGATAACTGAACAAGCTGTGGAGTGTGCATCAGCAACAGAAATCCTACCTGCTGACTCTGATGAGCTGAATGCTGAAATCACATCTCGATTGAATCAAAGTGTTGAGAATGTATCGAGTTTGGACGACTTCTCCAGAGTACTTCGTTGGATCAACTGGAGAACAGGTCCCTTTGATCAATTGATCTCAAGAGCAGCAGAGATGGAGGCTGAGGAACGTTTTGCACTAAACTGGTTAGATCTCACTGAAATCCCAGCCGACGAGCTTCAAAACCGTGCCCATGAGATGCAAGTAATCAGGAGTAATCTTGGTCGATCTGACAAAGGAAAGGGCATAGCTGTTGATGCACAAGAAGATGAAGCCGAGCCTGAAGAAGATCCTGAACTAGATGCTCTATTTCGAGAGGATATCAGGCTTGCCACAGCAATATCCTTGGGACAAAGTGTAGAACACACGAGAGGTCCAGGAGAGACCTCTGGGGTTGCTCGAGATGATGCTGACACTCCTACTCCAACTGCAGCAATCCCCTTGTCCCAAGTGAGTGAATCTGCTCTAGAAGACCAGGTAGCTTCGAGAGGTGAATCCGAGACCTCTGAAGCACATGAGGTGGCACCTAACTCTGTCTTACTACTGCCACCACCTGAGTCCACACCCTCGAATGCAACAGATGAAGCTCAGACAGTTCGAGAGGGTGAAATTTTGTTACTCCAACTCCCAGGCTTTCCCATCGATATGGTTAATAGGGAAAGGTGGAGTGCACAAGTTGCTCCTGAGATAATAGATATTCCAGATTCACCAGAGCATACTGAAGTGCAAACAAGTGAGCAACAAGAGCAGAATGAGGAGAACCCTGCTGGTTCGAGAGTTGAGGTTCAAGAAGGTGGAAACCGGGAAGCACCTGCCGATGAATCAACTCCTCCAGTAGATGATCACGTTCCCAGCACTGGTTCGAGAGGTAGTGTTGAGGGGGAACCTCAATCAGATGGAAACCGGGAAGCATCTGATGCAGAGACTCCCACCTTGGCCAATCCTACCTTACCAGCAGCTGAAGCTGAGGCTCCAGGTTCGAGAGGTGAAGAGCAAGAAGTGATCCATCCCTCAGGTGGAAACCGGGAAGCACCTGATATGGAGCTACCTTCGAGCTCTGATCCCAGTGTCCCTGCTGAACCTCAGGAAGTCAGTCGAGAGGTGGAATCACGAATGCAAGTCATGGGTGGAAATCTGGAAGCACCCAAGTCCCCTCCGACTAGAGGTACCACTCAATCTTCTTCTCCTTCTTCTTCTGACTTTGATCAACAGGCCGAACGAGCTTTCATTGGCGAGGTGCGTCAATTCATGGCTGATCAATCTCAGAGGATGGCTCAACTTGAGCATGTACTTGCTGTTGTTCGAAACGCTGCAATACCTGTGACTGGCTCCGGTGACTCCCAAGCCAATCACGAAGAACTTCTCGAACAAGCAGTGTGGGCTGAGAATGCAGCACAAAGGGCTGCGGATGAGGCTGCGGTAGCTCGAGCAGAGACTGAAAGGATGAGAACTGAATTCGCCGAGTTACGAGCAGAACTTCAAGCCCACCAACGCTCAAGTGAACTTCGACAGGATGTGATGCAAACCATACTCACTGACCTGTCGCACCAAATGCCTGCCCAAATCCATGCACTCTTCGACGGTTTGTCCTCCTTACTTTCCCTCCGCTATGATGCCAACAAGGGGGAAAAGAAGACTCAGGGAGGGACTTCAACCAGCAAGAAGAGGGCGGCAAGTGAACCAGCTGGACCTCCTCCTCCTCCAAAAGTTCCAAAGTCAACAAGAAAACAAATGGAGGAAGCTGAAAGAGCAGATATGTTAAGGATCCAGCGTTCACTGGAAATAGGAGAAAGAAGAGAAGAAGACAAGGAAATCAGAAGAAAGAAACAAGAACAACAAACAGCCAAAGAGAAGAGAGACAAGCTACTCCTACAGAGCTACAAGGCAGGGACCAAAGAAGACTCAAACGAATATCTTCATGGAATCATAGTAAGTCTTCTTACCAAAACTGACTTAGCTCTTCATAGCGGTCTCACTCTTCCGGAATGCATCGAATGGTGGAGAGATGGGGTGATTGAAGGCAACTTCATAGGTGAAGCCTTTGTCAATTACCTTCACCTGGATATATCAAACGAATATCTAGAGCAGGTGAACTTTGAAGACCTCCACAAGACACGAGCAGCCATAAACGAGAAGAGGAAAGCGAATAAGCAGTAAGCTCTCGATGTCTACATGCATTCGAATTTGATGTTGTTCTTTATCTTCTCTCTTTTCTGCTAAAGCCCTGTAAAACACTCCTGTTATGATAATATATATATCTTTTGTTGGGGTGTTGCGTGAGTTTGGTTATTCTTGCTTTAGTAGATCAGTTGTCAAACTTACCATATGCGCTGAAAATAAAATCAATGCTTTTTCTTTTTCAAATCAGCCATTAAAGTAAGTATAAGTGTTGGCATCATCAAAAAGGGGGAAATTGTTAGGAACATCATGTAATAGGTTTTGATGATACCAACTGTTAAGTAAGAATCCCCAAGTCTCGATACATAGGCAAAACAATGTAAGTTCGATAAGTAAACTAAGAGCGAAAATACAACCGGGTAATTTGAGCTCAACTCGGGAAATATTTAAGCTTAAGGTAAACTTGTCTGAACAACTTAGAAGTTTTCGTGTTGTAAGCAAACAGATAGATCAGAAGCAGGCACGAGACAACTCTGGAGGAATAAGGGTCTACGAGACATCAACTAAGTCTCGAGACACAAGCCAAGTTCGAGAGGTAAGGACCTCTCGATATACCTATCGAGTTCGAGACGTAAAGAATATTCGAGAGATAGACCTCTCGATACATGGGATTGAAACATCAAGTGGTCGAGACATCTTATATGGTCTCGATAAACCGGCACTTCTCCAAGAGGCAGAATGTTAGTCAACATGTGCAGACAAAATACTCTAAGTTTGGAGAAGAAGAATATCATGGAGATAAAATATTGAAGAGGTGCTGAGCGGGAGGTTTCAAAATGGACGGAAGTGGATGACACGTCAGACCTCCACCACAAACGGTCAAGAAGTGCACCAATCTTGAAGTGGTCAGATTCCCCAAACAAGGAATGATGGGAACATAAAAAGAGTAACTTTATCCAAAAGAAGCAAGTGAAGCATGAGCTCAAGAAAGTGGGATATGGAATATTCACTACAAAACAAAAGGCTCAAGTTACAAGACCACTACTCCATGAAATATGCTGAAAATATGCAAGACCCATGATCAGCATGGGAGACAAATTTCAAACGGAATAATTTTCCCTCCAACGGAATTATTCCTCTACTCTCATATATAAGGACGTAAAGACACATAAAAAGGGGGTTTTTTTTGTGAAAGAGGTCAAGAGGCTCAAGTTACAAGACCACTACTCCATGAAATATGCTGAAAATATGCAAGACCCATGANAGGCTCAAGTTACAAGACCACTACTCCATGAAATATGCTGAAAATATGCAAGACCCATGATCAGCATGGGAGACAAATTTCAAACGGAATAATTTTCCCTCCAACGGAATTATTCCTCTACTCTCATATATAAGGACGTAAAGACACATAAAAAGGGGGTTTTTTTTGTGAAAGAGGTCAAGAGGCTCAAGTTACAAGACCACTACTCCATGAAATATGCTGAAAATATGCAAGACCCATGATCAGCATGGGAGACAAATTTCAAACGGAATAATTTTCCNGTTAACAAGAGGTGTCTGATAAAAACGTTCTAGTGCAAAGTGTTTAACTTGGAATATCATCCTGATATTCAATACAGCGAGAGAACACATCTTAGTGTTCGAAGAGAGTTACAAAGCTAAACTGTTATACATCCAGAAGGTGACCAAAGCTGCTCTACATCCAAGTTGATTCAACGATAGCTTGTGGTCAGATTGGAGATTGTTACATTCAACTGTGACTATCAACAACGCCTTGCTTTGGATTAAGCAAGGGAGGTGGAGTATCCTGGCTGCTGTCCGAGCGAAAGAAACCTGAGGCTTGACGCGGGCTTGGTGATCAAAGGTCAAGTGCTCGAGAGGTGGAGTAACTGGAAGCGGGGCGAAAAACCTGAGGCTTGAGGCGGGCTTGGTGATCAAAGCTCAAGCGCTCGTTATTGTACTAGAAAGGGAAGTTTTTAGTGCAATCCTTCCAGGGAGTTTCTGGAAGAAGAGTGGAAGTAGGCGGGTTGGCCGAACCACTTAAAAATCTCTCTTGCATTTACTTTCTGTTTTTTACCTCTCGCTAACTTCTCGATTGCACTGCATATAATCACACCTCTCGAACTAACCCAAACTCGTGCTAACCAAAAAGGGGATAATATTTCCGCTGCGCATAAAACTTTGTCTTCACCTCGTGAGGTATCGAACCTAAACATCCTAAGTTCAATACACACGAGAGGTCGAAAAGATTTGCAAAATCTTATACAAGTCTATTCACCCCCCCCCTCTAGACTTGTACCCCATCCCCTTGGGACCAACAGGAGGTACATAGATCGAGTTGTGCATGTTAAAATCCGGAGTCATGTAATCTGCGATTGATCTGTGTGGTTCTTGAGGGTTTCCATAATATTCCTCTTCACGAATGTTCTCTTGATTAATTTCTCTGTTAGCTTGCGGTTCTTCAATGATTGGTTCTTCATGATTAATCGGTACTTGCGGGTTGATTGGAACTGGGGGTGGATTTGGTACGGTTGTGCCTCTTCCTTGTGGGTTTCTTGTTGCGCTTGATGAAGCCATTTGTGATCCTTGGGTATTTTTCCTTCTAGTTGCTCTATTAATTTCAGGAATGTAGGGTAGTAAACCTTGATTTCCTTTTGCTCTCGTGTGCATTCACCTAGTAAAATTATCAATGAAACGAAAATGTCCACAATTGACTAGAAGTAGTCAATTGGGTTAGTAGCAAAAACAAGTAAAAACAAAACAAAATTAAGTGGAATGGATTAACATTTCTCAAATCTAGCATTCATGCGATCAAAGTAAACAAAAACATATGACAACCTATTGCCCTCCCCGGCAACGGCGCCATTTTGACAACACTTGCGTGCATAGGGTGAAATGTCAAAAGATATTTGTGTTAAAACGGAAGGTCAATGACTTCCCGAATGTCGGTCTCGAAGGAGGGACGTGGAGGTGTGTCAAACATTCGGGAGTTTACTAGATAGATTCATGCATAAGATTTGAGTGTGGTGAAGGGTGGAATTGCAAGTGAGAGTGTAGTTCATTGGTTGGTTGTGAGTGCAAAAGAGTAGTAAAATAAAAGTGGTTTTGGGAATATGTAAGAGGGGTAGGGATTGGATAGTGTTCATGAATATTGCATAGTGAGAGTCTAAGGTCAAGGATTAGGATTGCTAGGATATGATCTATCCAAGAGTGTGTTGTCTTAGTCCTTTTCCACCTTGTGTACTAAGGCTTCTTTGACTTAGGAGTGCCTACAAGCATCCAAAGTTCTAAGAGACATTTTATCAAACACATTAGCTACACACCATCCTACTATTCTTAACAAGTCCATATGAACTTTGATTGTGTAAAGCTTCAAATCCTAACTCTAATCAAAGACATGAAAGAGTCAAGAGCTCAATCTCTCATCTAGATTGGCCAAATCCAAACAAGATCAAACAAAACAACAATCAAAAGACAAGAATAGATAATCCATCAACACAAACTCATAGATCCAAGATATAGAAATAAGATCATTACAAGAGCAATATTCAATCACACAATCCAAATCCCTAGACTAAATTAGCTACTCATGATATGAAATGAAAGTAAGAGCTAATTCAGTCCAAGAACAAGACAACTAAAAATATAGAAATGTAATAGAGGTCACCTAGAGAGAAGAAGATCTTCAATCCAAGCTTGTTGTCTTCTACAATGGAGATTGATCTAATCTAAAAACTAAGAAAAATGGAGAAAACTCTCCAAAGAAAAACTAAGAAAAGTGAAGACTAAAAATCTGGAAAATCATCCTCTGAAAATTCATCAAAGGGGTTTAAATAGTCTCCGAAATGACAACCCTAGCTGAATTTCGCGCATCACGCCTCCACGCCTCTCACACGCGTGTGAGCGTGCGTGGGAAGCTTCTGGAAAGTTTCCACGCTTACTCACACGCGTGTGGCCTTCCAGATCAGTCCTCCGGGGCTCCGCTTTTGCCTGGTTTGCTCTTTAAGCTCATCTTTTGGTCCTATATGCTCCCGGGGCTCCTGTTTTGCTTCTTTTAAGCTAAAAATAGCTTTTGTGCATCAGTTAGTAATTTTCAAGCATTTACGCACATAATTTGCCAGATAAGAATGCTATAGATGCGATAAAACACCCTAAAACGTGCCTGAAATAAGGGTATCTCGGAGTCTTATCACCTCCATATTACCCTCCAACGCACTTTGACGAGCCAAACCATCCAAATTCTGAAAATTTTGCGAGCAGTGACCAATCCACGCAAGCAACACGCGTGTGTGCCGGCGTGGGAACTCACTGGAACAATTCCATGCCGAGTCACACGCGTGGTGACGACGTGGACAGAGCCGACACATGTGCATATTCTTCTACTTCCCTAGAACAGCCTCTTTCGGCTGAAAACAACCAAACCCCCCTCAAGCAACGCTTAAATGATTTTATACGAGAAACGAGGGAGGATAATGCTAAACTCAAAGAAACCATCACTAAAGAGATGCTGGGAGAAATTCAAGAGCTTCGCCACGAAACACTCTCACCACTCCAAACGGTTGAGAGCACACTCGCAAAGATTATGGAAATGATCCAAGTCCAGGGAGAAACAGATGTGAACGCTATAACACTAAGAAGCGGGAGAGCACTTCCAGAAGTTGTTCCGCCTCCGCCACAATCTGTTCCGACAAAAGAACCAAGGATGGACAATGATGAGACTTCCAACGCGACGCAAGTTGAACGAGCACTCGAAGAAGAATTCAGAAGGGAAGACATACAACCACAACCCTCTCGAAAAGGAAAAGAAATCATGCAAGAGCCACCACCAGTGTCGAAAGCGAAACTTCCATTTCCTCAAAGATTCCGCACTGACATCAACAACGCCAAGTATGATAAGTTCTTACAAATGCTACGACAGCTACACATTGACATGACATTCATTGACGCACTGGGAGAAATGTCGAGGTATGCCAAATTCCTTAAGGATCTTTTATCTAACAAAAAGAGATTGGCTGAGACTGCTACTGTTGTGTTAGGAGAAGAGTGTTCTGCTATATTACATAAGGATGTGCCCCGGAAGTTAAAAGATCCGGGAAGCTTCACTATACCTTGTAATATAGGAGGCACTACTTTTAATAGAACCTTGGCAGACCTAGGTGCTAGTATCAATCTGATGCCTTTTGCACTATACCGAAAATTGAATTTAGGAACTTTTAAGCCTACACGCATGTGTATTCAGTTAGTTGACCGATCCACCAAATACCCTAGGGGTATAGTGGAAGATGTTTTGGTCCGAGTCGATAAATTCATTTTTTCAGTGGACTTTGTGATTTTAGATATGGACCCGGATATAGAGATTCCTCTCATCCTGGGCAGACCTTTCTTGGCGACTGATAAGCACCAAGAATAGCACTTATAAGGGGTCTTTATTAGATTAAAATCACATCGTTTGGCATCCAATTACAACAATTGCATGCATTTCAGCTCAAATGCGATTAGTTTCCTCTAACAACATTTCTAGAAAGAGTTTTGAAGCATTTCACAGGTTGGAAAGGGATTTGAAGCTAAAATGGAGCAAAAAGATGAACAAGCCAGCATGCAGTAACGCCCCACGCCCCCTCACACGCGTGTGACTGGGCGTGGAATCATTCCAGAGAGCCCCCACGCCACTCACACGCGTGTGAGCACTCGTGGTCGGGCCAAGGGTTATTTTGGGAAAGTTGTCCCTTTTCTTTGTCACCTATATAAAATCCCTTTTGTCCAAAACCTAAAGGAGGAGGAACTTAGATCAGAAAATTGATAGAATAGGATAGTTAGATCGAGAGGGTTTTCTCCCCTCTTGGGGGAAAACTCCTTTCATTCATAGATAGAGTAGATTAAGGGCAAGAAGGAAGATTAGGATTCAAGATCAAGGTTGTAAGGCCCCCTTTTTCCAAGGGGTGGTAACCATTCTCTTTAATTTCTAATCTATTACTTGTTTCTTTGAATTTCCTTTCCCTTTTCTTGTTTCTTATTATGCTAGAGTAGATTAGAAAGGGGATTGGTGGCCCCATGGTAGATCTATGTGGATGTTTAATATTATTGTTATAATTTGTGAATTGCTTGCTTGTTGGATGTTGAACTTGTGTGGATGATGTTCTTTAAGCTTTGTGCCTTTTGTGGCCACATTAGGTAGCAAACCCAAAGGAAGTGAGTGTGTGCGCGATAGCGGCCACCCACGAGTCTCACTCACCCACATCTCCGCTCTTAGTTCGAAAGAACAAGATCCGAGAGGAATGGTAGACAAAGTGTTTGATGAAATGCCCCAACCGAATGAGGATGTGGGAGTCCAAAGTGTGACGCCACTTGGTAGTGTGCCATGAACTCCCTAGTCCATTCCGTAAATTGCGTTCATAAAACCATCCAAAGATAAACCACATAGAAAAGCCTAAAGCCCCAATCTCCACTTTACTTTTCTTTACTGTACACAATCTTTTATCAACCTCCCCCTTACCAATGAATCCAACTCCTAGCCATTCTCGTAACTCTTTTCCTTCAACATCTTAGATGCCATCACACCCATTCGATTCCCATTCGCCATCCTTGAGAGACACGACACTCGGGGAGTCTTGACTCTTCGTTTTACCACTTCCACCCTTCACATTCACTCACACTAAACCCACCAGCACCAAATTGGCGCCGTTGCCGGGGATGGCAAACGGTTTCGAATAGTGTTTACATCTTAGAAGTAGAATTTTAAGAGTTCTTGAATTGCTTTCTTTTTGTTTATTTCGTTTTCTTATTTTTGTTATTTTGCTTGAAGAAGTGAGCTTCTATTATAGTGAATATCTTGTGCTCACTTGCAACTACTTTTATTTGCAAAACTATTTGTTGTTGGCTAAGCTATTGTGCAGGAAATTTTTCTCTATCAAATCGATTGAAGCTTGCCAAAGAGAGCTAAAATGGATCCCCATGATTACCCACGTCATGGAGGACAATCCTATACAAATCCTCAACCCCAACCATATCCCTATTACCCCCATTCTACATATGCTTACCCTCCACCAACATACCATTACCCACCTCCATACCCTTACCCATTTCCACACCACCATTTACCACCTCCATATCCATATCCATTTCATACACCCAATCACCAACCATACCCATTTGAAACACCATCTCCACCCTTCCAAGAAAATTACCCTTCACAACCACCCAATTTTCAAGAAATTGACTCACTAAGCTACAAAGAAATATCCCAAAACATAGAGAGTAAGCTCGTGCGAATAATGAAACAACTCGACTCAAGCTATACTCCCGAGTCTAATTCATTCCCTACTTCCCACCTAAACACACATTACCCACCTCCATCACAAATTCATCAAGAAAACAATACTACCCATTTCTTTGAAACACCACCCTCTTTCCATTACAATACCCATACAAATCCGTGTAATTCTATCCCACCGGCCATCGATGAGATTGAAATTTTAAAAGCAAAAGTAGACGAATTTACAAGGATGGCCAAGGAGGATACGGCTAAACTAAAAGCCGAAATCAAGAGCGAACTAAAGGACTATCTCGCTACCCTCCGGGAGGAAGGACTTCCACTAGAAGAAGTTGAAACGAAAATGTTATCTATGATGGAGGAGCTCATGAAAATGAATGAGTCCCGAGCTAACTCTACCATCATGGATGACATCTCCACTTTGGAAGCCCATCCAAGGATTGTACGAGAGGTTGAAGAAGCGCAAAATGCTAAGGAAGGGGAGAGTTTTGAAGGAGTAGAGGATTGTTACGCCCCGGTGCTTGAAGAAGTTCCAATCTTCGAATTGGAAAATCAAAAGGAGGTAGAGATGGAGAGTGAGGATGAAGACATTGAGACGGTGTGGGAGGATGAAGAGCCAAAATGTGGTAAAATTCCTAATCCTTCTTGCATGAATATCTTGAAAATCCTATTGCTCTTTTTGAAAACACCCTTGACACTTGTGTGGATGACTCCCTTTGCACTAATATTTTCACTACATATGATTATGATTGCTTGAAATTTCGGGAGGATGATTCCATGGAAAATTTTGATATATTGATTAATGATTGTAAGGATTCGATCCTGTTTACTAATGATTATGATTGCTTTAACTTTTCGGAAGACGAATCCTTTGTCATGGGTGAAAGAGAGTTGATGAGTGAGGGGGATGATGCTTCGTTTTACTCATGTGAGAGTGAGAGTAATTTTTGGGAAGATGAGAGAAGGGAAAGTGAGGAAGGGATGGTAGGAAATAATGGGTCTTTCACGTTCGATCTTATGGAAAAAGTTGAGTGGAGAGAGTTTACCACACTCGAGATTGAGGAAGAGAGTGTGGAGATATGGTTTGAAGCGAATGATAAAATCTTTAGGGGGGAAAGAGAGAAAAAAAGAAAGGAAGTAGACACCATCCTAGAAGAATTAAGGAGGGTGTTTGAGCTTAAAAATCTTTTATTTACGTATACTGTTCTTCCTTTATCTTTGTGGGAGTTCAAGGATGTTTCCCACCTTGGGACATTCCTTGAAGCAAAGGTTCATGGGACGCTTGGTAAGGTCCCTAAATCTGTGTGCCTCGAAGGATAGGTCACATTATGTCTGGTCAGGAGACATTAAACCATAGCGCACTTGGGAGGCAGTCCCAATGTTATCTTACTTTTTCTCGAAATTTTTCTTACTTTCTATAGTATGTTTTACTTAGTTTTATTTCAATAATTTTTCTATAACCTCTGTTGAACTAACAAGTACAGATTCAACAACCGAGAGTTATAAAATTGCCCACAATCAATCGACGAACATCATCGCTAACCAAGGGAGAAAGGGAAACCGAGGTAGGCTTTCGCACAACACGCCTCCACGCCACCACCACGCGTGTGGCTAGGCATGGAAAATTTCCAGAAAGCCTCCACGCCGCTCACACGCGTGTGAGCAGGCGTGGGAATTAACCAGAGAGCTCCCACGCCCACCACCACGCGTGGTATCGTGCTTAGACGGGCACCAGACTTTTCGCGGATTTTCGCGCGAAGTGGTTTAAAACCCTTTCCTTGCTTCATTTCTTCCCCACCACGAGCAAAAACTCTCCCAAGCTGAAAATATACACTTTCTAAGCATTTCATTCCAAGTCTCTCAACTTTTCTCAAAGATTCTAAGTCATTTCTAAGGTATGAACATACTCTTCCTTGCTATTCATTTGTTTAATGAAGAACTTGTTCTATTTTGAAGAATATATCCATGGGTTTTTCTTGTATGACATTTTTCTTGAGATATATTGTTATGAGATGACTTGATAGACTTATATTAAGCCTACATTGCTTCTATAGACTAGAAATTTCATGTTTTAACATCTCTTTGTGACTAGATCTTGAAATTGCTTGATTTGGGTTTTCTCTTGTCATGATGAGATCCTTGTTGATATAGTAAGCATGATGGGTAAAGTTTGCAACTTTCCTACTCTATAGGCACTACATTGCTATATTCTACTAGTTAGATGGTCCAATTTTAACTTTCATGAAACTTCCATTTTTCAACCTTGAGCTAGTCTAGAGGTAGAAGATGAAGTTGACCATGTGTTGACCTTTTAACTATGAAATGAGTGTGGAATGTTATGAGCTAAATTCTTGCATGTAAAGGATAGAATTGTTGATGGATATTAAAATGTTGGTTGCATGCATTGAATCCTTATGATTTCTTTTTAAGATATGTGCAAAATTGTTCATAATCAATATTTAAGTTTGGCAGGTGTTTTTCCTTGTGTTGCTTTGATTACCTATGATATAGGAAAAGATGTCTTCGCCATATGAGCTTGCGCAACAAATTGCTCAAAGGCTCCAGAGAGGGAAAGCTCCCGCAAATGAAAACAAAGCTAGGGACACTAACAATCGTTACATAGAAGTACCCACCGGAACTCAAATTCTGCTGATGACTGCTACCATGCTGGGACGGTATAGGCAATTGTTAAATTGCCCTATTGTGCAATGGAGGTATGTGGATTTGAGAGTACTAGAGGATTATGAGTGCAAATATGGACTAGAGAGGTTGATTGTAGAGCCATATTGGAACAACCTGCTAAGCTGGAGACAGGATAGTTTTATCCCTCTAGTACATGAGTTCATCGCAAGTTTGAAAGTTGATGGGATGGCTGGAGATCTCTACAGCCCCACCATCCAGTTTAGACTCTTCAACCAAGACTACAATATTTCGGCCAACCAGTTAGGAGTTCTCCTTGGATTTTATAATGAGGAAGACCAGTCGAAGCATTGGTACAGGAGACTGAGGCATGACTTTGGAGACCGAGATATACCAAGAACATATTGGTCAAAAATTGCAAGGCAAGGAGTCGACTGGGAGGGGTCAAGAGTGAGAATTTCTCAGGTTGTAAGGGAAGATTTAAAGATTTTGTGGAAAGTGATCGCTCATTCTTGGGAAGGAAGGCCTGAGACTTACGACCGAGTCTCAAAAGCGGAACTATTTATGCTTTGGAGCATGGACACCGGAAACTCGGTGAACATGAGCGCAATTTGTAGAAACTTGCTCGTGGCACAACAGCAAGAGTCAACCAGGGCAATCTTCATAGGCCCCTTGGTGACAAGGCTATGTATTTCCTTGGGCAATCAGATGAAAATGAATTGGTTTGAACATCGACTCCCAGGAGCGCATGTAGTTCCTTTATCACCCGAGGACATTGCAAAACTTCGCCTGAGACAGCTAGCGCGAACAAGAATAGATGAGGAGATGGCGGATGATCACACAACCTCGCCCTTGACGTCCCCAGGATTCACTCCTTCTCTGACGTCGTTCAATTCCGAGTCTCTTTCGGAAATGTACTCGCCGCTAGACTCTACAATGTATTCACCACCACCAAGAGAGCCCGGACCGTCCATGCCCCCACCACAACCTGAAGAGCGAAACCCCGACTCCTCTACCTTCAACATTCCAAGCTAGTTCACCCGAGTAACTGATTGGAGATCCCTCCAGAATTTCCAGTACCAATTGCACTTGGAGCAGATGCAAAAGTTGGATGAAATTTCAAGAGAGATCAAGGAAACCAGGAGAGCATAAAGGAAAGAAGAAACTGAAGAAGATGAAAAGACAAATCTTAATGATGATGACTTGTGATCCGTTAACTCTGAACAATTGATTGTGGACAATCTTTTTATTTTCTGTTTATAACTTTACCTGCAATTCTGTTTATGTTTCATATTGCACGTTTCGTCTAGCCAAAGACGTTAAACGTGGCGCTTATGGGAGGCAACCCACAAATAAAAGAAGAAAGGACCACTCCACCAACAACCATGAAGACCAATCTTGACAGGGCAAACTCAGATTGCAAAACTTTTCTAAGGATACAAATTGTAAGTATTTCTTTTATCCTGATTCAATGCCCTGTTTTGGTTCGCTTTATTTTCTAGAATCGCAAATGAAGAGCTGCATGAAATTGTTGTGATAGATGTAGTTTGTTTGTTAGAACTGTTTAGCCCAATTCACACTTTTAAGTGTGGAAAAGGGGCATGTGTAGAACCCTTAAACATATATCCTTTTTCCTCCGCTCCCTATGGAAACATCGAGGACGATGTTTATTTCTAAGTGTGGAAAGGGTGTATGTTTCTTGCTTCTTGAAACAGTTAAGTGATTAAGTGATAAGGTATAGGAACCTGGAGGGTGTGTTATTGTCAATACTATCTAGGAGGGCTCCTAACCTTGTGCCAAAAATTGAATGTCTTAAATATGCTTTGGAAAGTTACACTTGGCACCAATTTGCACAATTGACCCACAAATTGAAAATTGATATGTGTGCTTGCATGCCTTCACCTTGTATTTTGTTTGGACCTTAGTCAAGGATCACTCGAAGTGGGAGTGTAAACCCCTTGAGTTTTAGAAAGATAAGAATTGCGAAGCCCGGAAATTGAACTAATCCAGCAGGACATGGGGCAAAAGGAGAGCCTAAGTGAGCTTTGAGTGAAAACAATCTCGAATCCCTAGAAACAGGCATGAGGGGTTGATATGGTGAAGCGTGAATAAAGGCTTTAAAAAGGGCCACTCCCAGAGATAAAATTTGAGGGAAGCCTTCTCGCTAGGAAGTGCCCAGAGATAAAATTTGAGGGAAGCCTTCTCGCTAGGAAGTGTTCAACCATAGTATTTGAGGGAAGCCTTCTCGCTAGGAAGTGTTCAACCATAGTCTTCGAGGGAAGCCTTCTCGCTAGGAAGTGTTCAACCATAGTCTTCGAATGCTATATCTGGAGTCGGTTGTCCACTTTAAAATGTTCCTAGGAGAAGAGCTGGAGTCGGTTGTCCACTTTAAAATGTTCCTAGGAGAAGAGAAAAAGTCGGTTGTCCACTTTAAAATGTTCCTAGGAGAAGAGAAAAATGAGAGGAGGTGAGCCGCCTCGCTAGGATTCGGGCACCCATTGCACTGACCTTCGAAAAAGCATGGATCTCCATGTGAAGTCGGGTAGTCCGATGACGTTATCCTAGGAGGTGAGAAAATAGAGTGATCGCCCAAGCCATGGCGATGAGCGGTCCATGTCCCTGCCCTCACTTATTTTAATGTAAAGGGGCTTTGGCGTTAGGTGAAAGTTGGCTAGGGGGTGAGCATCGTTTCCACTAGTCGGATCGGCTAGAGGCCCCTAGAAAATACAAGGTGAAACCATTTTGTCACTTGCATGCTCGAAAGTGTGAATCAAACTTTTTATGTTATATCTCCTGAGACTTAACTTCCTTAGCATATTTCTTACATTTGGTTGGCACGGGTTTAGAAGTCTTGGTAGATAGTGTAGGGGATTTCACCCGCTCAATTCCGAACATCTACACATCACTTGGTCAGTTTAACCGTGAGAGGAAAACTATCCTTGGTGCTTACATAATTAGGGCTTAGAAAAGTATGCTTGCTTGAGGACCAAGAATAGCACTTATAAGGGGTCTTTATTAGATTAAAATCACATCGTTTGGCATCCAATTACAACAATTGCATGCATTTCAGCTCAAATGCGATTAGTTTCCTCTAACAATATTTCTAGAAAGAGTTTTGAAGCATTTCACAGGTTGGAAAGGGATTTGAAGCTAAAATGGAGCAAAAAGATGAACAAGCCAGCATGCAGTAATGCCCCACGCCCCCTCACACGCGTGTGACTGGGCGTGGAATCATTCCAGAGAGCCCCCACGCCACTCACACGCGTGTGAGCACTCGTGGTCGGGCCAAGGGTTATTTTGGGAAAGTTGTCCCTTTTCTATGTCACCTATATAAAATCCCTTTTGTCCAAAACCTAAAGGAGGAGGAGCTTAGATCAGAAAATTGATAGAATAGGATAGTTAGATCGAGAGGGTTTTCTCCCCTCTTGGGGGAAAACTCCTTTTATTCATAGATAGAGTAGATTAAAGGCAAGAAGGAAGATTGGGATTCAAGATCAAGGTTGTAAGGCCCCCTTTTTCCAAGGGGTGGTAACCATTCTCTTTAATTTCTAATCTATTACTTGTTTCTTTGAATTTCCTTTCCCTTTTCTTGTTTCTTATTATGCTAGAGTAGATTAGAAAGGGGATTGGTGGCCCCATGGTAGATCTATGTGGATGTTTAATATTATTGTTATAATTTGTGAATTGCTTGCTTGTTGGATGTTGAACTTGTGTGGATGATGTTCTTTAAGCTTTGTGCCTTTTGTGGCCACATTAGGTAGCAAAACCAAAGGAAGTGAGTGTGTGCGCGATAGCGGCCACCCACGAGTCTCACTCACCCACATCTCCGCTCTTAGTTCGAAAGAACAAGATCCGAGAGGAGTGGTAGACAAAGTGTTTGATGAAATGCCCCAACCGAATGAGGATGTGGGAGTCCAAAGTGTGACGCCACTTGGTAGTGTGCCATGAACTCCCTATTCCATTCCGTAAGTTGCGTTCATAAAACCATCCAAAGATAAACCACATAGAAAAGCCTAAAGCCCCAATCTCCACTTTACTTTTCTTTACTATACACAATCTTTTATCAACCTCCCCATTACCAATGAATCCAACTCCTAGCCATTCTCGTAACTCTTTTCCTTCAACATCTTAAATGCCATCACACCCATTCGATTCCCATTCGCCCTCCTTGAGAGACACGACACTCGGGGAGTCTTGACTCTTCGTTTTACCACTTCCACCCTTCACATTCACTCACACTAAACCCACCAGCACGAGCGACCGCTAGAGCTTTGATAGATGTGGGAGAAGGCAAACTCGTTATCCGTGTGGGAGACGAGTCCGCCAGCTTCGACGTAACCAAAATTATGAAATATCCTCTAGATGGGGATGAATGCTTTTCCGTCGACTATGTGCATGATGAGATTGATTATCTATGTGAAGTGTCCAAAGCCAAGAGGCATGATTTTAATTGGGAATGTCCCATAGGGGCTAAGAATCGCAATGAAAATACTTTTGAGCATGAGCTTAACACTTTACATATTGCTTTACACCGAGAGGTTAATCGTTTTAATTTACTTGATAATGATTGTGCTTCTGAATTCGTTGAAAACATAAACTCTGTTGGTGAAGTCTCAGAGGAAACGGTTGGAAATGATGGGGATGAATTTGATGAATTTGGGGAAGAATTTGATGATGGAAATAAGGAAAGAAAGGAGGACGGCGAGATAATACAGGAAGGAGAGTTAAAACCTTTGCCTGCCCACCTTGAGTATGCTTACCTAGGATCAGGGAAGGAGTTGCCAGTTGTCATCGCAACAGATCTTTCGGATAAACAAAAAGAACAACTGATAACAGTGCTGAAGAGAAATAAATAAGCAATAGGTTGGAGGATGACTAACTTGAAAGGGATTAATCCTGCTGTTTGCACGCATAAAATTCTATTGGAAGAAGGATCCAAACCTGTAGCACAACCGCAACGCCGACTTAACCCGAACACATTTGAAGTCGTGAAAAATGAGGTGATCAAACTTATGGATGTCGGAATGATCTACCCTATTTCGGACAGCGCATGGGTCAGCCCAACTCATGTCGTGCCTAAGAAAAGTGGAATCACAGTCACTGAAAACGATAACAAGGAATTGATTCCCACAAGAAAGATAACTGCATGGAGAGTCTGCATCGATTATAGGAAGCTCAACGAAGCCACTCGTAAAGACCACTTTCCGTTACCCTTCATAGATCAAATGATTGAGAAAGTAAGCGGATACGGTTACTACTGTTTCTTGGACGGAATGAGTGGATACTTTCAAATTCCTGTAGCCTTGGAGGATCAAGAGAAAACAACATTCACTTGTCTGTTTGGTACGTTTGCTTACAGGAGAATGCCATTTGGTCTCTGTAATGCCCCTGCTACCTTCATGCGCTGCATGTTGGCTATTTTTGAAGATTTCATTGGTAATTTTATGGAAGTTTTCATGGACGACTTCACGATTTTTGGAGAAACTTTCGAAGAATGCCTTGGAAATCTGGAAAAGGTTTTAGAACGATGCCAACAGATGAATTTGGCATTATCATGGGAGAAATGTTATTACATGGTCACAGAAGGAATTGTGCTTGGACATAAAATTTCGAAAAAAGGAATTGAGGTTGAGAGAGCTAAGACAGCAATTATTGAAACCTTGCCACCACCGCACAATGTGACATCCCTGAGGAGTTTCTTAGGACATGTGGGATTCTACAGAAGATTTATTAAGGACTTCTCGAAAATCGTGAGACCGTTGACTAAACTGTTGGAAAAAGATACCATATTTGAATTAAAAGAGGACGCAATGAAAGCATTCCAGAATTTAAAGGATGTCATGGTACATACTCCAATTCTTGTAGGGCCAAAATGGGATCAACCTTTTGAGCTAATGTCCGACGTGAGCAATTTTGCAGTTGGGGTTGTGCTAGGGCAGAAAAATGATAAGAAATTTCAGTCTATTGCCTATGCTAGTCGAATGTTGACAAAGCCACAACAAGCCTACACAACAACCGAGAAAGAATTATTTGCAATAGTGTTTGCTTTGGATAAATTCAGATCGTATCTCTTGATGTCAAAAGTCATTATTCATACTGATCATGCGGCTATCAGATTTCTTATGTCTAAACCAGAAGCAAAGACAAGACTGATTAGATGGATTCTATTATTGCAAGAATTTGACGTGACTATTGTGGACCGAAAAGGAGTTGAAAATAGTGCAACAGATCATTTGTCAAGGTTAGAGAATGAGAAAGGACAAGATATAACTGGAGACGTGAATGAATATTTTCCTGAGGAGAAATTGATGGGTCTCTATCTCACACCTTGGTATGCAGATCTGGCCAACTACCTTGTAGGGGGAGAGTTACCAGAATTTTTAAATACACATGCCCGGAGAAAATTAATAGCAGAATCTCGATTTTTGTTTCTAGGACGAGCCGTATCTCTTCAAAGTGTGCGCTGATCAAATAATTCGACGATGTGTAAAACAAGCTGAAGGACACGAAATTTTGGGAGAATGCCACCGAATGGGCCATCACTCAGCAAACAGAACTGCGAGGAGAGTACTTGAAGCAGGATTCTATTGGCCCTCAATATTTCGGGACGCTCAGATTTGCGTGAGAAACTGTGACAGATGTCAACGAACTGGGAACATCACTGGAAAGATGAGATGCCACAAAATTTTTGATATATGGGGATTAGACTTTGTAGGACCATTTCCGGATTCCAAAGGTTTCAAGTATATCCTTATAGCAGTGGATTACGTATCAAAGTGGGTTGAAGCAGAAGCACTTCGAAATAATGATGCCGGGAGCGTAACAAGATTTCTAAAGAAATTATTCACAAGGTTTGGAGTACCACGGATTGCCATTAGCGACAGGGGAACACACTTCCGAAATGTGCCCATGCGGAGATTACTTCAAAAGCAAGGCATACAACATCGGGGAGGAGTCCCGTATCACCCTCAGACTACCGGGCAAGTTGAGAATGCAAATAGAGATATCAAGGCCAAATTGGAAAAGACAGTGGCTCGGCATATGAAAGATTGGATTGACAAGCTTAGCGACGCGCTATGGGCTTTCCGGACTGCTTATAAGACGCCGATAGGGACTACTCCATACAGATTGGTATATGGCAAAGCATGCCATCTTCCGGTTGAGATAAAACATAAGACATATTGGGCCATTAAAAAGCTGAACGAAGATCTAACCATAGCAGGACAGGAGAGAATGTTTCAACTAAATGAATTGGAAGAATGGCGTTTGCTTGCCTATGAGATATCCAGATCTTACAAAGAACGATCAAAGTTTTATCATGACATGCACATTAGGAATAACAAAGAATTCACTGAAGGGGATAAGGTGTTGTTATTCAATTCCAGACTGCGACTATTTCCTGGAAAACTCAAATCGTGATGGACAGGACCATATATTGTTACAAAGGTTTTTCCTTATGGAACTTTAGAGATCATGCATCCCGAGAAAGGAACTTTCAAAGTAAACGGCCACCAAGTCAAGAAATACTATGGGATGGAAAATGCGCAGGGGATAGTCTAGTGTTGCAGGCTAGTACCCTGGGATGCTGAGTAAGAAGATCCTCATATTAGTCTCGTCGGGCTAAAGGCGTTAAACGTAGCGCTAATCAGGAGGCAACCCGCTATTTACTTTGCTTTATTGTCATCTTTACTTTATTCTGTCAAATAACCCTCCAAGTTGATTCCCTATTTTGTAGATTCTATATTTCCATGCAGATCTCGTTGCTAGAACATGAGAATCATCTATCCAAGCATTATGAGCAACATGACGTGGGATGCTTACTAGGTTCTTTACCTCTTATCCCTTGTCTATTTATTATGTGAACCTCATGTTTTCATTTTAAAGTGTGGAAAAATGCATGTTTTGTTGTTTCTTTGTTTCATTATATTCTAAGTCAACATCGAGGACGATGTTTGGTCTAAAGTATGGAAAGAGCTGTGCTTAAAATAAAAAAATTTTATTAAACAAAGCTCTATCTCATTTGTTTGAAAGATAATCAAGCCACAAGTATGTGTTGTTATTCATTCTATCTTTGGAGAATGCTAAATCTGTGCCAAAAAAAAAAGTTTCCTCTTTGAATAACCTTGGAAGTACCCTTATCTCGACCTTTAAAATTTGAAAATTTGTATGCTTGTTTGGTATTCGCCTCTTATTTTGTAAAGGCCTTATTTAAGGATCTCTCGAAGTGGGAATGTGCAACCCCTAATTTCAGAAAGATAAGTTAAGCGAAGCCCGGAATTGAATAATCATAGAATAGAACATGGGGCAAAAGGAGAGCTTTCTGTGAGTATTGAGTGAAATATCCATGTTTCCCAAAGTAAAAGGCATGAGGGGTTGTTGTTCGGAGAAAAGAGTAGAAAAGGCAAAAATGCCAATCCCCGAGATAAGATACGAGGAAAGCCATCTCGCTAGGTGGTGAGCAACCATAGTCTTCAAAATACATAAATGTTATATCTGGAGTCGGTTGCTCACAATAAAATGGCCCTAGGAGATGAGAAAATTGAGATGAGAAAAGCCGCTTCACTAGGGTTCAAGCACCCATTGCACTGTCTTCGAAAAAACATGGAGCTCCATGTGAAGTCGGGACGCTTGACGATGTTACCCTAGGAAGTGAGAAGAATGAGTTACCACCCAAGCCACTGGCGGAGAGAGACCCATGGATCTATTTTCACTTACTTTTATGTTGGGCTTTGGCGATAAGGGAGGCCGATTGATTAGGTTTTGTACATCGTTCCCACTAGGGGGATCAGCTTAAGGCCTTCGCACAATAAGAGGTGAATGAAATTTTGGATTGTATGCTTGACATTGTGAAAACTTCTTAACTGTCCAACTTGTGACCAACAGAGGTTTTGCTTTGTTTGAATATTCATAGCAGTGTATGACACATTTTTATCATTCCTTGAAGATATTGTGAAGGATTTCACATCTCCTGGTAGATTGTATTTTTAATGAATGTTTATCATTGAGCATATCTTTCGCTTAGATACTTTTGGCATCTAAATGAGAAGGCTTTAAATGTATAATTTGCTCGTGGACGAGCAATCTAAAGTGTGGAAACATTGATAGACGCCAAAAGTACCTAATTATCTAGAACTAATTAAGTTGATTTCTTGCCAAAACAAAGTCTTGAAGAGTGCAATTGTGCGTTTTCACGTTATTTTACTAACAAATTGCAAAAGCGTTTTGTGTGGAATGTTTTGAAGGATTCCCACAGGATTGAAGGCTGAAATCAACTAAAGAGAGCATGAACCAGTGAAAAGAAAAACCAATCCACATAGGGACATAAAAAGACCAAACCAGAAACAACAAAAGAAACGAAAACGAAGAAACCCACGCCCACGAGCACCACCACGCGTGTGAGCAGGGGTGGAATTATTCCAGTAACCGTCCACGCAGTCCACACGCGTGTGAGCAGGCGTGGGCCAGCACCAGAATCCTGCGCGATGTTTTAGTATTTAAGGGACATTTCAGCTAGGAGGAGGGAGTCTTTTGTCAATTTTTCATTTCTCATTTTAGGTTAGGGTTAGATAGGATTAGGAGAGGAGTAAGAGCTCCTTGGAGAAGAGAACTTGGATCTCCATAGCCTTGAGATCCTTTGGGTAAACTCTTTCATTAAGACTTATTTTCTCTTTGGACTTCTCTTGCTTTTCCTTTTCCTTAAAGTTATTTGCTTTTTATCTTAATCTTGTAAATATGCTTTTCTATTTGAATGAGATGATGTTGTTAAAGCCTATGAAGGGCTAATCCCTAGGATAGGGGCTAGGTAGAATGGAGATTTGGTATTCATGATCTAATTTGATGAATGAGTTTGATTTCTTTGGGGAATGTTGAAATTGTGTGTATGTTTTGTATGATCTTGTTAGATCGAGGGCCCCGATCTCTTCAAGAGTATAGGATCATCTCTTCAAGAGGCCCTCGATCTAACAAGATCATACAAAACATACACACAATTTCAACATTCCCCAAGGAAATCGAACTCATTCATCAATTTTAGATCATGAACACCAAATCTCCATTCTTCCTAGCCCCAATCCTAGGGATTAGCCCTTCATAGGCTTTAACAACATCATCTCATTCAAATAGAAAAGCATATTTACAAGATCAAGTAAAAGCAAATAACTTTAGGAGAAAGGGAAAAGCAAGAGAGTTCCAAAGAGAAAACAAGTTTCAATGAAAGAGTTTACCCAAAAGGATCTCAAGGTTATGGAGATCCAAATTCTCTTCCCCAAGGAGCTCTTCCTCCTCTCCCTAATCCTATCTAACCCTAACCTAAAGTGAGAAGTGAAAAATTGACAAAAGACTCCCTCTCCTAGCTGAAATGTCCCTTAAATACTAAAACAACGCGCAGGATTCTGGTGCCTGTCCACGCCTGCTCACACGCGTGTGGACTGGCGTGGATGCATACTGGAATAATTCCACGCCAACTCACACGCGTGGTGGTGCTCGCAAGCGTGAATTTCTCCATTTCCGTCCCTTTTGTTGTTTCCGGTTTGGTCTTTGTGTGTCCTCGTGTGGATTGATTCTTCTTTTCATTGCTTTATGCTTTCTTTGGTTGATTTCAGCCTTTAAGCCTGTGGGAATCCTTCAAAACACTCCACACAAAACTCTTTTGCAATTTGTTAGTAAAATAGCACATAAACACACAATTGCACTCTTCAAGACTTTGTTTTGGCAAGAAATCAACTTAATTAGTTCTGAATAATTAGGTACTTTTGGCATCTATCAGATGGCTATCAGCTTATTTCAATACTCACTTCAAGACCGCTAGCCTCATGTCGTCTCTCCAAAGATGGTCACTTCTTCCGGAGAAGGCGGTGCTAAGTATTACGACAGAATTGATGCTCGCAATACGCGTCTTGGCTATGCACATCTCGTCAAAATGGTAGAGACTTCTTTTTCTGTGATGACAAGAGAGGGGGTAAAGAGAATTTTGAATATTTCATATGTTTGCGCCCTGGTTTTCTTGTTTTACGCCAAGGACGCCAATGTAAGGCTGAGCCTTATGTACCCCATCGCTTCAGTCGTCAGTTTGGATTCTACCAAGCATCTGCCCCCGGTTTGTTACTGACGGATGACCGCGACGTCACACTTGCTAAGGGATTTCAACTCCATCGCCAGTATGAGCACTTCAACTCTCTGTCTAGGGCAACATTTCCCATGATCCCATTTATTCCAAAGAAACATGTCTCAGACACCTACAAAGCCTGGTTGGTTGACGTGCATGCAAATCTCCTTGAGAATCGCGTCAAAGACATAGTCATTAATGGTGACCCAAACGTAACAGTTAGAGAGGAATAACTCAAGAGTAAAGGGATCAATTGGATACTTTGAGAAAAGGCAAAGCACCAGTACAGGATGCCCCCCACGATTAAGTGAGGCACCGAAGCTCGGACGAGGATGTTGATAGTGATCGCAATTTTAAACGAAACAGATGACCATCGAACGAGGTTAGGAAACTTTCCTAAACTTTTCCCTTTCACAATGACTCAAAATCTTAACCTTATTGATATATGTATTCCTTTTATAGGGTTCTGCTGGGCTACATGTCAGTAATGACGCCCGGTCGTCGAATCAACATTCTTCTATAGGCGAGGTGGAACATAGTGACAGTTATGAATCCCTTAATCAAGTGGTAGCATCTCATCAATCACTGCCACCCTCAAACCCACCTCACCAAGAAGCACAACCGGAACCGTCTCATGGTTCCATTCTTCCTGGTGCAGATTCCTTCATGTCACGGTATATGGCCATGATCGCAGGCATTTGGAATGATATTTGCGAGAAGTTAAAGGAAACTCCAGCTGAAAGTGTTTCTTCCTTCAAAGGGAGTGTTGAGAGACAGCTCCAACTTACGAAACATAATGTGGTAGACTTGTCATCATTAGAGAACAGAGTGGATGTTTTTTTTAAGAAGGCTCAGGATTATGATAAGATACTGTAACACCCCAATTTTCACATCTTGGATTTATTACGAAATCCCTAATAATACATTGCGGAAGCTTACATCATATCAACAGAAAACCGGGTGCTACCGCCACACCTAGAGTGAATTCTATCACCTCTTTGACAAACTCCACTCTAAGTGCACAGGCTAAACTTACAACATTAATAACAATCCCTGTCTACATCAAAGAGTAGACCTCAACCTGTACTTCCCTTCTATCCCGAGCTCATCGGCTACAGGGGCCCACACTAATTTGGAACTGATAAGAAACACATTGAAGTGCAGTTAGCGCGACGGCTAAGTAAGGAAATCCATTTGTCACTTAAAAGTAGACAAAGGTTTGAAAACATAGATAATCTAAAAGCTTTATAAAGTTTTACCATGATTTGAAAATCTGCCTGTAACGAAACGATTTATAGATGGTATAATAGCGTATAAACGTTAAATCATATAAAGCTTTTCTCAAATAAGAATGAAGTCATAACTTGCCACTCAAAATAATTTTCATGCCTTTTTCAGACAAGTTTGCAAAATTTCACATTTCCAGGAATTTCATCATTTGCAAATAGAACCGCAGCTCTATAATAATCTGAACCGCAGCCCAGAATAACAATAATTTTCATACTCAAAAATTTTCCACTTAGTTTCCCCTGAGTAAGCACTTTGAACATTTCTCAATTCTCCTTCTCAAACCTTGGGCAGTGGCATTTCCCTGCCTTCCCGTCGGTCTCCTTATCCCAACCTAGGGCCATGGCACTCCAGCCCTCCCATAGGTCCAACCTTATTCCAACCCCGGGCCGTGGCGTTTAAGCCTTCCCGAAGGTCCCCACCTTATTCCAGAACTAAGGGTTTGAAAACATTTTTCTTTTTCTTTCCTGGAATCAAATAGTATTTTCAAAATAATTTATTTCATCCAAATATGGTTGTGACATCCCAAAATTTCGTCACTAGTTTTGTTACAAAAAAAATATTTTTGTCAAAATTGATTTTGACAGTTTCTGTCCAGAAATTACAGTTTTGCGCAGTCCGAAAGATTGAGCCGGTAAAAATAGTTCCCGAACTCTTTTTCACTTGAAATTTTTATGGTAGAACCCTAACTCATAGTACTTGATGTTCATAAAAAGTTTTGGTCACCTAGGTTCACGAATTTACACAGAAAATTCCATTTTTGCCCTTGGCAGTGTGCTGTCCAGCATTTTTCCTTCTCTGGACCAGTTTTGGGAAAAATTCTGAAAACCATACTTATACTACTCCAAAAATTATGAAAGTTTATATGCGGCTTCTACACTTATAGAACTACATGTATAAAAACAATTGGACCAAAATAATTTACCGATTTTTCCCAGAAATTCACGGAAGTTACTGACAGAAATCTGTCCTGATTTCCTTTCTCTACTTCCACAAGTATAAGCTTATATAGACATAAATACAACATATACAAGCATATCCAAGCTATGAACTTGTATACGAAAATATTCCCAAAGCTCCAAAAACACCATATTTCAACTAAAATCAATTATCCAAATTCAAGTGACTAATTCCAACTTAAGGGAATTCCTTACCTCACAAGTGTGTAATATCACCGTAAAAGTAGTCTTGAACCTTTATCCCCAAGTTTCACCGAAAAACCCTAGGTAGAATACACCACCATAACAACATATTTAAGAAATCTTTACCTACAATCAAGTTCTAGGGAAGAAATCAAGACTTTTTAACCGAATAAAACCGCAAACTTACCGAATAGTTGAAGACTTGTGTGGAGATTGGCTATGGAAGCTTGAAGCGAGGAAGAAGAGGATGAAGAAGATGAAAGCTCACACTCTCTCCCTCTCTTTGTATTTCGGCCAAGGCAAGAACAAAAGGGCAAGGAGAATAAACATGTTTTAGACACTTAGTACTTTGAGGGGAATGTTTGCATGGAAGAATTAAAATAGAATAAAATAATGGTGTATTTTTAAACTTATCAGTTGGGGTCCAAACAGATAAAGTTTCGGTAGAAAATAATCTGGATAGAATAATTCTCGAAACCAAAAATTTATTCCAGACTAACCCTCAAAATTGGGCTAGGTTCGGTACACCGCGAAATTTTAGCGATGTACGATCAAAATAAATTTTCGCTGCTATGGGCTGATTTAATTGAATAGGAAGTTCAAGAATAATAATATGGTGTCTAATAATCCATTTCCTAGGATAATCGGGTCCGAATACCAGCTTCTAAAATTTTACGGTTCGTGACCGGCACGAACGATCGCAACTTAATAACAACTATACTTCCTCAAAAAAAATTATTTTGAAGCATCGGTCACTTATCCTATGAATGTCATAGCTTAAAGACATATTTTCTGAACCTCAAACTTATCGAAATAGACGAGGGGTTACAGATACGGTCCAAGCACTCAGAAGCGATGCCAGTTGAAACTCAAGTTGCGGAGTTATGTTTAGCGCAAAGTGCTCTCAAGGATGCTCAACAACAACTCCCTGAAACTCAAACTCTTCTATCGGAGAAGCAAAAGATCCTTGAGGATTCTGACGGACAAGTAACCCTCTTAGAAGACGCTATAAAGGAAGCCGAGAAAACCATAAAGGAGGCTGAGAAGACCATAAAGGATTCAAGGGAGGAGTTGACAAAGATCTGTGATGAAAGGCCAAAGCTCCAAGAACTTGTGACTAAGGCTCGAGAACAACGCAACACGTCACAAGAGGTTGTGAATTCTGCTGAAGAAATAGTGAAATGCATTCAGGAGACTCCCATGTTGACAGATGAAGATGATGATAAGTTTTCCTTAGCGAAGAAAGATCTAGAAGCAGACAAAGAAGACTTGATGAATTTTCGAATAGTGTAGATCTTTGATGTTTAGATGTCGTACTCCTTTAGTTTATGCTTTTTTATTTCGACTTTGTATGAGTTTTTCCCTTTTGAAACAAGACTTTGACGTGAGTTGAATTCATTATTTTTTCCTTCTCACAAGACTTACAGACAATTTTCTTTAATCACAAGTGCAAAAAAATGAGCTTGAATAAACCCCAAATGAGTCACTTCGAAATCAACTAACGAGAAAATCTACTTTAAATCATAACATACAATGAAATGATTAAACTTCAATGAATCTAAGTTGTTTCGAACAGACTTAACACAAAAGGATTTATTTTAATTATGACTGAACTTAGAAGAGAAAGTGTCTCTAAGCTGCCTACGTACTCCTGCGAAGGAGATCAAGTCAAACGTAGTTCAAATGATTTTTTTTTAATAAGTAAAGTCGTTCACAATTTTAACTCATGCGGGCCAAGAGCATTTATGACTTGTGTTGATACCCTAAGTTTAAGGGTATTAGAGCTTTAGGAATCTCCCATTGATTGGACCAACCTTCAAACCATCTTCACTAACCAACTTGTAAGCCCCACCGGTGTATACTTCTTGAACCACATAGGGACCATCCCATTTTGGAGTGAACTTGTGGCCGGTTTTCCTTGTCACAATGATTGGTCTTCGAACAGCTAGTACTTTGTCACCAATTTGAAAGGAACGGGTCCTCACCCTTCTGTTAAAGGCTCTTGACATACGAGCTTGATAGCATTCCAAGCTCTGTTGAGCTTGCAGCCGTTTTTCATCCAAGGCTTCTAACTCAGCCAAGCGTAACTTGGCATTTTCCTCATCAATGAGATCCTCTTGTATGGCCAACCTTAAAGAAGGTATTTGGTGCTCTAGAGGCAAGACTGCTTCCACGCCATACACCAAAGAATATGGAGTGCTTTGAGTAGGTGTGCAGTATGTGGTTCTATATGCCCATAACGCTTCTTCCATTATGTCATGCCAATCACGTTTCGATTTTGAGACCACTTTTTTCAATAGATTGCATAGGGTCTTGTTAAAAGCTTCCGCAAGCCCATTCGCAATTGCGTAATACGCTGAGGAGTTTCGCTGCTGAAAGTCAAAAAGCTTGCAGATCTTGTCCATCAATTTATTGTCAAAGGGTTTCCCATTATCAGTTAAGATATATCGTGGGATGCCGAACCGATAGATGATATGAACACCGAGGAAGTCTGCCACATTTTCCTTTTTTACTTCTTTTAATGCCACGGCTTCTACACACTTTGAAAAGTAATCGGTGGCGGTCAATATGTATGTATGCCCTGCAGATGACTTGGGCGTAATTGGGCCAACCACATCAAGTCCCAAGCATCAAACGGCCAACACCCCCACTTTTCAATACACGATTAAACATAAATAAATAATCTTTCTTACTAATTATACTAAAAACAAATGCGGAAGCAAATTCAAACTCTAAACCCAAGGGGTGTTATGCCACGCTTAGGCCAACTCACAAGGCCTAAACGCACAGGCTATAAAGATTCTAACTACAATCCATATTACAACAACTCACTATCCGTAATACAAATCAAGCCTACACATCAATTTAGATTCTAACTAAACCATTATACCAAAGTCACTTCCAAGGTAACTAGCTCAAGGTCGCGCTCTCAAAACGAGTCACTTCTATCAAGTCCTGAAATCAATAAGGTGTGGGAAAACAAGAGATAAAAGGATTAGCACAAAAATGCTAAGTAAGCTCTACCCCGCCCTGTAAAGTAAGTACATATATAGACTTTTGAAAATAGCTATACTTTGTAAATATGTTTTGGAACCGTTCAGTAAAAGAGTTTGACTCATACCAAAGATACATAGTAAAGATACTCCCCAAAATAGTTTTCGATACATTACTTAAGTATTTAAAGATAACACACACACTTCTCAAAGTACCAATAGGTTCATATAAGTAATAGTACTTATTATAGTACCTCTCGATCACCACTCGTTTCAAAACATAACCTTCCCAAAGATCATTTGTATGATGTACATATAAAATAAGTACGGAGGAATTCAATTCCAGCTTTACTCAAGAATATCATAATATAGATAGGGAGGAATTCATAATCATAAAACATAGCTCATCATATAAGCATTTCCAGTATAGATATTCTCAAAGTCATTCTCAAATATCAATGGGTAGCTCAACCCGCATTCTCAAGTATCAATATAGCATAATAATACATAAGTGGAGGTATCCAACAATTCTTAATTCATAGTAAATCATCAAGTAAAACATAAGTATGGAGGTACTCAAATCACCAATAGGAGGATAGGAACGGAGCTTACCTCCACTACCGAACCTTCACACCTATACAATATACATGAAAACAGGAACTAGAAACCTAAGTGCGCACACCCCGGGGATTCCAAGCCCCAAAGGTAGTTACTAGCCCTAGTAACCCAGGATTTTTGCTACCAGGTTACCCACCCAATCAATAACCAATAGGACCGCAGCCCTAGGTTCTCATATCAATAGCAAATAGGACCGCAGCCCTAAGTGCTCACAATAATTTGGACCGCAGCCCAAGATTCTCGTAACCTCCAATAATAAAAATATAGATAACCTCCATATAGATTATAACATAAGTATATTCTCCAAAATAGGTACATTATTATATAATTCCTCCATAATAGTAATATCCTTTCAAAATAGGTTTTCATGGATATTTTCCATTGCCCGTAGGCTATTCAAATACACTTCCCAAAACAAGATAGAGTATATATATATAATATATACATTTCCAAAATAGGATTTACATCAAACATAGGATTTATCCTCCAATCATAATATAGCTTATACCATTCAAAATAATTATGGTTTACACTTCCCAAAAAAAATAGTATAGTTGCATACTCTCATAATTCACCATAACATCCTCAATAAATACATGTACACAGATTCGTAGTTTATAAATCATAAGGTAACACCCAAAAGATATATACATTGCTATTTATCACACTTTTAAACCCAAACACATTTTCAAAATAGTTTAAGGACACTCAATTAGATAAATAGCACATTTGATAGGGAAAGGTAGTTTTGACGGACATAGAAACTTACCTTAAAGCCAAAGCTCTCAAAAGCAATCACCCGATCCTAGGCTCAACTCTTTAGACTAGTCACTTCAACGGGGAACCTGAGAACCAATCCAAATCTTTATTCAGTTACCAATGCTATCATTAACATTTTTACTTTCTCAACATCATAGATATTCCCATATTATCTGATCTCTTTTCCCACATCAAACCTTTCATCACCATCCTTCCATTAATCCATGAACCATCGTCCTAATTTCAACATCATCTCCTTTCAAGTAAGGGCCCGCTATCACATCCATTATCGTTTGGTCTCCATAACCACAACTTCACAACTCATCATCACCGTTAATTATAAGCATCATAATATCAGAAACCCATCAACCACCACTAACTCAATATTCTCAACATCATTACCCATCATCCACACTATTATATCATTACCATAATCAATCTTATTATCATCAACAATTACATATTATTAACTAACCGTCATCACCATCATGCTAATCACCTTCATAACACACCCATTACAACGTAGTTATCATTAATGTTCTTAATTCATACTTAGTCCATAATACCATCAACTAATCATTAATATTAACCATCATCATTCATTAATATTCCATAATCAACCCACCATTTGCCTTAATCATCATTAATTAATTAATTAATAGCTAATAATCACATCACTAGTAATATAATTCATTAAACCAAGATACTTTCAAAGGATTCACTTAGCTTAATTGGAAAGTACTCAGTATGCTAAAGCATGAGGTTTAAAGTTCAATTCTCACTTTAAACAAATAAACTATTTTCTAAGCAATATTTAAAAAAATATGCAAATGCTAGCTAATAATAAGTCTCAAACCCTAAACACTCACCTTACGAACAAGGCCTTAACCATTCCAACGCTACTACTCCTGGTGACTTAATAAGAGACCCTAAACACTCACCTTACGAACAAGGCCTTAACCATTCCAACGCTACTACTCCTGGTGACTTAATAAGAAAACAAGTAAATAAGACTGTTGCTTAGTCCTATTCACCAATGGAAATTACAGACTTCCTGGAACCCGAAATTCTATACTACCACAGCTCCAAAAATACATTCTCAACACCTCAAAACTAGGGCTGCAAATGAGCCGAGCGGCTCGCGGCTCGGTCAAAGCTTGACTCGGACTCGGTCAAAGTCGAGTTCGAGCCGAGCTCGAGCGGCTCGTTTAACAATCGAGCCGAGCTCGAGCTGTAATACCTCAGGCTCGTGGCTCGACGAGCCGCTCGCGAGCCATGTATAATATAATATAAAATAATATATATATATATATAATATTAAAAATTATAAATTTGAAATACTAAATATTTGAAATTAAAAAAGTAACCCTAAGTGTTCCCCCAATTCCCCAAAGACTAATCATATTCGTGAATTCCCCCAATTCCCCCCAATTTATCTGCTTCCCGTACGCAAAGAGCACCGCCGCAGAGACCACCGCACCAGCACCGCCGCAAACACCACCGCACCAGCACCGCCACACCCTCCCCTACGCAATCGACGACCGCTGCACAAGCACCGCCGCAATCGACGACCGCCGCACCCTCCCATACGCAATCGACGACCGTCGCACCAGCACCGCTTCCCCTCCGCCGGCGGCCGAACCAGCACCACCTCCCCTCCACCTTTGCCCACTGCCAGCGTCCAAACAGCACCACCTCCCCTCGCCGGTAATAACTGCCTTCCTTTCTTCTACTTTTCCTAGTATTTTTATACTGTATTAGTGTATTTTCTATTATGTGTGAATAATATCAGATTAGTAATGTATTTTATACTATTTTATAATGTATAACTATGTTTAATGTTCACTGTAAGAACTAAGAACTAGCCAAGGCATTGTATAGCTATGTTTATACTGTATTTAGGTATATATGTGGATTGTGTGAAGTGAATGAACTGTGGATTTTGTGTAGTGAATGAACTGTGTATAGCTATATATGTGGATTGTGTGAAGTGAATGAACTGTGTATATCTATATATGTGGATTGTGTGAAGTGAATGAAACTGTGTATAGCTATATATGTGGATTGTGTGAAGTGAATGAAACTGTGTATAGCTATGGTCAATGGTGATTTTGTTCTCTAGTTAATTTTGTTATTGTTTTTTATTAGGCATGTCATCAGGGAATTCATCTGTCCCGCAAAATCCTCATACTTTAAATAGTGTTGTTGGTGAAAGCAATGAAACTATTAATGAAGTTAATGAACAAGCTGAAGGAGTTGAAAGGGTAGGCTTACATTTAGATGGTTATGACACACCACTAAACGAAGAAACAGAAACCCAACAAGAGTTTCAAACAAACAAAAGGAAAAAAACTTCAGGTGTGTGGGTTGATTTTCAAGTGGTGAATGTAGCTGGAACACAAAAGGTAGAATGTATTCATTGTCATCATCGGTTTGCATTTAATAAAACGGGAACGACAACGAGCTACAAGAGGCATCAAGAGAAATGTGCTATGAGGAAGAAAACTGTGCAGGTAAATACTTAATTTTCCTTACCTTAAAACCTTAAATGTTAGGTAGATGTGATATAGTAATTGTATTCTTTTTGCAGGTGGTTGATAATCAAACAAAGTTAAACTTTTTGCCCAGTGATGGAGTTTCATCTTCTATTCCTCCATTACATCATGGAAGGGTTGACATTTCATCTTCTATTCCTCCATTACATCATGGAAGGGTTGACATGGAAGTAGTGAGAGAGTCATTACATCATGGAAGGGTTGACATGGAAGTAGTGAGAGAGTCTATTGCCAATTGGATCATGATGCATGAGCATCCATTTACCCTTGTGGAAGAAGCAGGATTTAACGTCTTGATGAAAAGTATAATGCCAGAGTGGAAACGGATTAGTAGAAGCACAATCAAATCAGATTGTTTGAAGGTCTATGAGATTGAAAAGAAAAAGTTGAAGAACAATCTAGAATCCGTTAGTAAAGTAAGTTTGACAACGGATTGTTGGAAATCAAAAAATCAAAAGATTGAGTACATGGTTGTCACTGGGCACTGGATTGATTCTAGTTGGAAATTGCAGAAGAGAGTTTTAAGCTTCATCAACATTCCACCACCGAGGGGAGGTCTTCAGATATCTGATGCTATATTTAAGTGCATGAAAGAGTAGGGCATTGAAAGGAAAGTTTTTACGATTACAGTTGACAATGCTACCAGTAATGATTCTGCAATTCGGTACATGAAGGATACACTTCAAAGATCAAGAAGTTTGGTATGTGGGGGGTGTTTATTTCATGTTCGTTGTTGTGCACACATTTTGAACTTGTGTGTTCAAGATGGATTAGAGGAGATTAGGCATGTCATTTGTGATGTTCGGGATAGTGTGGAGTATGTGAACCAATCAGAGGCTAGGCGTATACAATTTGCGGACTGTGTGCAACAATTACAATTGAAAGATAGGAAATTGATACGTGATTGTAAAACAAGATGGAACTCCACGTTTGAGATGCTAAGTTGTGCACTGAAGTTCAAAGAAGCCTTCAAGATGCTAAAAGATCGGGATCCATTCTTTGACAGTTGTCCAGAAGAAGATGATTGGGATAAAGTCACTAAAGTTTGCTCAATTTTAGAGGCTTTTTGGACAGCTACTCACATTATATCAGGTTTGGATTCTTGTAAGTTGTAACTTGTTTCTTCAACTTTGTTTTAGTCTTTATGTTGTTAGTATTTAACTTCAAATTTGTTTCAGGTTGTGAGTACCCTACTTCAAATTTGTTTCTTCAAGAAGTTCAGAAAATCAAATCAGCATTGGATAGCCATGTAAGTGATGAAGATTCTTTTATTGTGGATTCGGTTGGGAGAATGAAGAAAAAATTTGATAAATATTGGGGTGAGTGCAATTTGTTGATGGCAATAGGTGCTGTTTTTGATCCAACAAAAAAAATGCTTGCACTTGAATTTTGTTTTCCTAGACTTTATTCTAATGAGGAAGCTAGGGAAAACATTTCCAAGGTGAAAGAGATCATCAATACTCTTTATGAAGAGTATGTTGCTGAATCAATGAATAAAGGAAATTCTGAAACTCCAGGTTCTAACACTTTCGGAAGCCAAACCACCCACCCAACTTCTACATATCATTGGGATGATTTTGATGCATATTGTGAAGAAGTTGAGACTGCAGAGCCTACAAGATCAGAGCTAGTAGACTATTTAGAAAAAGGGCGTCTTAAAAAGAATGAGATCCCTAGTGATTTTTCTTGTTTAGACTGGTGGAAGATGAATAGAATTCAATATCCAATATTGTCAAGAATGGCAGCAGATGTTTTAGCCATACCTGTTACCTCTGTGGCTTCGGAAGCAACCTTTAGTGCTGGGACAAGGGTTATTGATTCCTATCGTGCATCATTGGTGCCGGACACAGTACAAACTTTAGTTTGTGGGGGCGATTGGCTTCGACATATACAAGGAGTTACCAAAGCTAAAGTAAGTTTACTTTTATATTAAATGATGATTATATGATTATCTTTTTAAAGCATTTGGTTACTTACACACTTTTTATCTTCTTTTTTTTTTCTTTTCAGAAGGAGAAATCATATCAAGAAATTTTTCTTCCGGTATCCAACTCATGAAAGTAAGTTATTCTTTTTTGTTTTAAACAAATATTTAGCATTCTTCACTTATCTAATATTATGCTTATTTTTCTTTTTTCAAATTCAACAGATCTTTCTTGGAATCAAAGATGACTACCGTCGTTGCCTTGTAACTGATATTGAAATAGATCTATGAACTTATTTTCAGTGTTGTTGTTGACTTGTAGTTTATATTGAAGATTTGAAGTGGACTTGTGAACTTACTTATTTTGAGTGCTTAAGTGTAGTTGATATTGCAGTGAAGTTGTGCACATTTTAAGTTTTTAACCAATGAAGTTTGGACTTTGGAATGTTTAAAAATTTTTATTATTTATTTATGGATAAAACAGTAAGTGTATGATGAAACAGGTGAAATTAAAGCATAATTGCGAACTGAAAATTCGAGTCGAGCCTGATTTCGAGCTCGAAATCGAGCCTGCTCTCGAGCTCGAAATCAAGCTCGCGCTCGAGCTCGAGCTCGAACAATCGAGCTGCTCGAGCTCCTCTCGAGCAGCTCGAGAACTGCCGAGCTCGATAAACGAGCTCGAGCTCGAGCCACCCCTGGCTCGAGCTCGGCTCGGCTCGTTTGCAGCCCTACTCAAAACACCTCCTAAAACTACATTACCACCGTCAACATCATTTTGATCACCTAATCAACCTTTAATTGATATTAATCCAATAAATCAACACCATTAACTTAATAACTAGAATTATTACCTTAATATGCATTTAGTATACCTTAATCCATCTTGCTTTTGCCCAGCTACCGTCGCTGCCTGAGACGAGAAGGAAGGAGAGAGGGTGAAGGTCGCCGGCTGCTTCGCCGGATTCCATGGTCGCTGCGTCGATCTGCTACACCACCGACCACCACGTACCGCCACAGAGCTTCGTCGCTGATTCTGCTTCGTCGGGGAGAAGAGCCCAAGGTCGCCGGAGGAAGCCTCACCGGTCGACTTCTCCGATCTGCTGCTGCTTCGCTGGTCTGTAACCCACCGAGAAAGAGAGAAACGAGAGGGAGAGACAAGAGAGAATGGCTGCTGGTTTTTTTTGGTGATGAACAATTAAGGAGGAGATGATGAACAATGCCTCTATATATATAGCTAGGGTTACAATTTGCCTTGGGCTAAAGTTTGGGCTAGGAATTTGGGTTCAAGAACTATTTAAACTTAGGAAATTAAGTCACTTGGGCTTTGGTTCAAACTTAGGCTCAGAACATTGATATAAGGGTCACAGGTTCATCTCAGATAGATTTTTGGGTTAAAATTTTGATAAATAAATTGATTAAATAAATAGGACTTTTAAAACTATAAATAACTATATCAATAGTTTGTACCAAACTAGTTGATATAAGAAATTTAAAATATTTTATTTATAAGTTCATTCGGTAAAATAATTAGATTTAGTAACATTTTACTAAAATATTTAATAATAAGAAAATAAGCTCTTTTTGAAATATGATATTTAATAATAAGAAAATAAGCTCTTTTTGAAATATTATATTAAAATAATGATGTTTTGAAAATACGGGGTGTTACAGAAGCAGTAGGGAGTTCGACAATTTCATCAATTGAGCCATCTTCGTTGAAAATAGGTGGAACTACCCACTTTTGGCATACTTGTACCCGAGTTGTAGGATGAGCAATAGTTGAAGCCAGTGCGGCTAAGGCGTCAGCTTGCTTGTTTTCTTTCCTCGGTACATGTTCAATCGTAGCGTCACCCAGTCATTGTATGAGTATCTTCGCATAGTTGTTATACGGAACTAACTCTGCTTTCTTCACTTCGTACAGTCTCATCACTTGGTTAACGACCAACTTCGAACCTCCATAAATGTTAATTCTCAGTTGTTTCATGTCAGCTGTTATCTCTAGCCCAAGTATCAATGCTTGATACTCAGCGACATTGTTTGAGCATGGCTCTGTCAAGGTGAATGAATATGGCAACACTTGTCATTCTCCTGAGCAAGCAAAGCGCCTACAGAGTTTTCTTGGGTAGAGATATAAAGGATCAATGGGCGACCGTGTATAGGAGCAGTTAACACGGGCGGCTTCATCAAATATGACTTGATACTCTCAAACGCGTTTTTGCACGCATCATCCCATACGAACGGGATACCTTTCTTCATTAACCGACTAAAGGGTTGACATCTTCCCGCTAGGTTTGATATAAACCTTCGGATGTATGCCAACTTCCCTTGTAAGCTTTTAAGTTCATGAAGGTTTCTTGGTTCAGGCATCTTCATTATAGCGTCGATCTTAGCTTGTTCGATCTCGATGCCCCTATGTCGAACAGTGAACCCAAGAAACTTCCCAGCAGCAACCCCAAAAGCGCATTTCAAGGGATTCATCTTAAGTTGAAACTTTTGCAAGTGATCGAAGACTTTTCTTAAATGTCCCAAGTGATCTGTGCGGAGTTTTGACTTCACAACCAAGTCATCGACGTAGCATTCCACCATTTTGTGAAGCATGTCATCAAATATTCTCTACATAGCCCTTTGGTATGTAGCACCTGCATTTTTCAAACCAAAGGGCATCACTTTATAGTAGTAAATGCCTTTAGGCATTCGGAACGCTGTCAACTACTCATCTTCCGGCGCCATCCGAATCTGATTGTAACCAGAGGAGCCATCCATGAATGACATGATCTCGTGCCCAGTCACGGCATCTATCATTAACTCTGTGATGGGAAGTGGGAAGTCATCTTTCAGGCATGCCACATTAAAATCCTGGAAGTCAACGCATACACGGATTTGGCCGTTCTTCTTGCGCACAGGCACAATGTTGGATATCCAAGTTGGATACTTCACTTCGCGAATAAATCCAGCCTCTATGAGTTTGTTTACTTCTCCTTCAATTGAGGGAATAAGTTCAGGGCGAAAGCGTCGTTGAGCTTGTTTGACTGGACGACATGCTTTTTTCACTGCCAAGCGGTGCACAACCACCTTTGGGTCTAACCTTGGCATCTCTTTGTACGTCCATGCAAAAACATCAATGTACTCTTTCAACAGTTCGACATAGATTTTTTTATCTTCATTAGAAAGGAGTGTGCTGATGAAGATAGGTCGAGGATTCTCAGGAGTTCCTAGATCAACCTCCTTTAATTCATCTATTGCGGCCCGTACCCCTTCCTCTAACTCATGGGGTGCCTCTTCTGCGTCCTCCCCCTCAATCTGGGTCTCATCACATAATGTGATATGAAATGATGATGCCACCTCGTCTTGACTTGACTTCACTTCACAACTTAAATCAACATTACCTTCTTTTGCCGCTTGCACTCGAGTATGTACAATGGTCTTTGGCTGAACCTTCAAAATTTCACCACATGAAACTTGAATATCATCTTCTCGTCTCATACGAGATGGAACTGTGCTCCTAAGCCTTTTTGATGGCTCTATTTCAGTAGGCGAGCTGGTGGATTTCTTTGGAACTTGAGTAGGTCCAATTCTGTCATGTACCGATTTCCTCTTAGCGGGTCTAGGCCCCGACCCAAGTCTATTGAAGACTGATTGTCGTGATTCTGCCTTGCCAATTCTATCAAAGACAGATTTCCTTTTATCACCTTCTTCCTCATCAGCGGAGGTGATGCAATTACTTGTGGCTCTGTTAATAAAGATTCGCACCGATTTTGGGGGAACATAGCCTAATCCCTTGTGTGCATGTGGCTCCTGCTGGTTTGACTTACCTCTACCACCAGCTTCTGGAATGAGCCTACCCAATTTTTGTGGTTCCTTGGGGTCGAAACCTGCTTTAAACAGGAGTTTATACGCATTGGGGTCGAAACCATCTGTGCGTTTCGCGGGCAATGTCTGACTTGTTCCAACCCGCACTTGATCTTCCAACGGGTTGACCGGAGTCGCTTTTAATGGTTCAATTCTTGTCAATGGAAAAACAAGTTCCTGGTCACAATGACTTTGGTCTACGACTTGTTTACCCTTCCATTTTGGATAGGGAGGTGTATCAGTATTGCTCTTATCAACGTCGTCTTCAACGACTTGTTTCTTTAAGTAAAATTTCGCATCTGCAAAGTATGACTCTGCCTCGGTGAATGGGATTTCATCGGCGACGACTTTCTCTATCACACCGCCTTTCTCAAACATTAAGCATTGGTGCCATGATGAAGGAACTACTCCATTTTCATGTATCCAAGGTCGACCCAACAACAGATTGTAGGATGTTCTTGCATCTATCACATAACACAAAGTACTTGAACTCAAAGATCCGATCCTGAGATCGAGTCTAATAATACCCAGGGCTCTTTGCCCGCCTTGATTAAATCCTTGAATCATCAAGCGGCTTTGCGAGAGCTCATCAGTTGAAATACCAAGTTCTTTCACAGCTCGGAGTGATAGAATATTAACTGACGATCCTTGATCAATCAAAATTCTTTTAATCTTTTGCTCGCGAGCATAACCTTCAACAAACAGTGGGCGATTGTGAGGGGTTCCACCCAGTAATAGATCTTCATCTTTGAAAGTTATCTCGGTGGTGAAAGATGTAGCCTTGTGGAGTTGGATCTCGTCGCTTCCTTCGACCACAGAGAATGAACATTCTCCAACTTCAATATGCTTTTCCTTAGTATTCAAGCCAGCCCCAAGAATATCTGTCCCATGTTGATGAAACACCTTTGGCATGTATTGAGCCAGGGTAACCGGTGTTCGCGGCTTGTTGGGATGCCCCTTCTTATTCACGTCAGAAACGGGGTATCTTGCTGGCTTTTTCTTAATCCATTGCTTCGTCATTCTCTTCAATGGCCTAACAAGCCCAACATCATTCCTTTGCTTTCTATGGGTAACGAGCACCCAATCCCTCTCGTAGACTGAATCAACTTGTGGCGGCTTTGAGTGTTGCCCCCCAGTGTGTTTCACAATAAAGGGAGGCGGGCGTTTGCATTGCTTGCCCCCATTCTTCTCACCATCCTCCTCGAGTAATGGTGCGAACATTCCACATGAGATTTGGTTAGAGCTTGCAGTCGCATCAGTAAGTTCAATCTTTCTATCGCAAGCGAGCGCCATTACTTTATCTTTAAAAACAAAGCATTTTTCAATCGGGTGTCCGAGGAGGCGATGATACTTGCAATATTTGGGGTCATCCACCCTAGAAGCTTCTTCGGGGTGCTTCATCTCTGGTAAATCAATCAACTTAAGTTTTAATAACTCATCAAACATGGGCGAAACGTCAGAGTCCAAGAACGAATACTGTTTCTGCTGCATCTCTTCAATGATTCTAGTTCCCCTTAATGGCCCAAAGAAGGACCTAGGCCTAGGCTTCTCAGTCACTTTGGTGAAAACCCGCAATGGTGCTGTTTTCACGTTCATAGCTTCCTTCTTTTCTTGCTTTGGGAAGGGTTTGCCCCCTTTCTTGACTTCTTGCCTTGTATGTGCTTTAGAGGAGCTAGGCATACTTGACATATTAAGCCCTCCGTTGTTCTCAATGCTCAACTCCAAGTCGTGAGCACGGCTGGATAGTTCCTCAAATGTCCTAGGCTTGATACCTTGCAAGATGTATGAGAGCCCGAAGTGCATGCCTTGAATACACATCTCAATTGCTGAACTTTGTGATATCCTTTCCTTGTAGTTGAGGCACAATTCCCTCCATCTCTCAATGTAAGCGCATGCGCGTTCATCCTTCCATTGGCGAGCGGTGGTGAGCTCTAAGAAGCTAACAGTTCTTCTTGTGCTATAGAAGCGAGTCAAGAATTCACGCTCCATGTCACTCCAGCTGTCGATGCAGCCACGCTCCAAGTCAGTGTACCAATCAAAGGCGGTGCCCTTCAAAGAGCGGACAAACTGCTTGACGAGGAAATCTCCGTCTGTTCCAGCATCGTTGCAAGTTTCTACAAAGTGGGCGATGTGTTGTCTCGGGTTGCCTTTTCCATCGAACTGTTGAAACGTGGGAGGTTGGTAGCCCAGCGGCATCTTCATTTCTTCAATCCTTCGGGTGTAAGGCTTGGAGTAAGTGTATGAAGGTTGTCCTCCCTCGAGTCTCCCTTTGATTGCTCCCATGATATAGTCATTCAACTGGTCGACGGGTATCATGCCCCCAGAAACTTGAATACTCCCTTCAGCGGGATGTGGGCGAGAGGTAGTCTCTTCAATTCCTGCCATGTGCCTGCTTTGATGACGTGGTGACTTGACGTCAATAGCCTCTTCTTGGGTTTGAGGTCGTTTCTCGGAAGCTCGACTTGTTTCGCCGTTCTTTCTGCTTTCAACCTTTTCACTTAGATCATTGAGCCTCCTTTCTTGACTGTGAAGAAGCCCGCTTATTCCCTCCAGAGCTTTGGTGATGTTTGCTAGTTGTTCCTCCACCGAAGCTGCGTTTGTTGCCATAGCGGGCATGACTGTGTAGACGTGGGTCCACTCCGAGGCTGGTTTCCACATCGGCAATGGATGAGATATGGGAGATGAGCTTCCGCTGCTAAGGAGCTCGCTTGATGGAGTAGGACTCGCAGGGCCCTTGCTGCTGGTAGTTGTACTTGAGGGAGTAGGACTTGCAGGGCCCTTGCTGCTAGTAGTTTCCATCGTAGCGGACGAACCCTTGTCATGTGCAGCGTTCCGTGACCTGGTGGAGCCGCCTCCAAGCCTTCGGACAATGTTGCGGGCGATGCATTGGGTATCGTCTAACTCCACCCCTAGGTCCCTTGCTCGTCTTCGAGTCGGTGCCCCTTGTGCCTCGCGCCTGTCGGAGCCGGCCACAGAAGATGCCTTAGAGCCGGTAGCCTGAGCGTAAGTCGTCTTCGAGGAGGGATTTCTTGACGCCATGTAGATCCTTTATAGAGCTTGAAAGTGAAGAGATTAAAGGCAGAGCAGTCCCACTGGGCGTGCCAAAATCTGTAAACACAAAAATCGAAATTGTATATATTCACAATATCGGGTTATAGTGTGTGTGTAATTGAAGGTGTGGGTACAAATTCTCTGTATAATCCTCTGATTCTTCACTGACGTGTTCTACTGAAGTCCCTCCGGGTTTCAAGTGGCGTAGCCTCCGGGATTGAAACAGTGTAGCCTCCGGGATTCAATTGACGTAGCTTCCGGGATTCAAGTGGCGTAGCTTTCCGGGATTCAAGTGGCGTGGCCTTCCGGGATTCAAGGGCGTGACCTTCAATAAGAACCGTCAAAATACTTCAAGTCTTCAGAATGCCTTCAATGCCTTCAAAAGCTCTCAAAGAGTTTATTACCGAAATGGTCCATCGACTATTGTGAAATTACCAATTTGGTCCTCGATAATTTTTCGTGACCGATTAAGTCCCTTAACTTTGAAAATTTTAACCAATTTGGTCCTTCGTTTATTTTCCCGTTAAACATCCGTTAAATCGGGACCAAATTGATAATTTTTCTATAGTCAAGGGACCAAATTAGTAATTTTGCTATAGTCAAGGGACCAAATTGGTAATTAATTTTTCACTAAAATGGTCACTTGACTATAGCAAAATTACCAATTTGGTCCCGATTTAACGGATATTTAACGGCAAAATAAACGGAGGACCAAACTGGTTACATTTTTCAAAGTCGAGGGACTTAATTGGGGACGAAAAATTGTCGAGAACCAAATTGGTAATTTCGCAATAGTCAAGGGACCATTTTGGTAATAAACTCGCTCTCAAGTCTTCAATCTTCAAGGTGTTCTTCAAATCTGAAATGAGGGCTCTATTTATAGTGGGGTGTGCAACCACTATCCCTCAACAAACTCCTTAACTTAATTATTAAATTAAATTAACTAATTATCTAAAGAAATGAACCTTGCCAACATTAACTCTAGGTTCAAAATCCTATCATCTAATTCAAATTCAAATTATAATTATAATTATTAAATTCAAATATAATAAAATTATATTTAGATTATAATTATTATAATTATAATTAAATTTAAATATGAATTGGGCTTGGACCGTTAATTAATTCAATAGCCCAACATCAATTTAACTGGGCTAATTAAATTAATTTAATTATCATGACTCAATTAATTAAATTGGTCCAATAATTCATCTCAAACTGAGCCCAATAATAATTTAATCGGTCCATTTTTCGGGCTCAAATTTTCTGTGTCTACAATAATTATAACAGTAAATATACCATAACAAACAATTTACAAATATTTCTAATAATAATAATTTGTACATCCAAAAAAATGTTAATACAAAGATAAATAAAACGATACAAATATAACCTCAATAACTATTTGCATTTAATAAAACAACACAAATACTAATGATAAAAATACTGATAATAATAATATAATTATTTCTTTCAAATAATAATATTAATAAAAATAAAATCATAATTGAAAAAATGTAATATATAATATATAAACAAAACAATAACCCAATTTCTGAATATAAAGATGATGAACTATATTATTTTTCGTACCATATTCGCCCAATTCCGAAAGCCCAAACCCGACCCAATTCAGCCCACCATATAAGTACCCACAACCCATAAAAACTAGTCCGCTCCGCCCCATTCGTTCGTCGTCTCCTTCGCGTAGATGTCCGAAACCCTAACTCATCCGTCACAAATGGAAACCAAGCCAAAATACACTTCCCTAAAACCCCAATTTTTCAAACTTGGCAGCAAAAAGACACACAATTCATCAACAATCCAAGATTTAAAGATCGGCATGCGATTTCAACTACATCGACGATCGTCTTCATAAAACTGATGCGATTTGAAGAATTCACATGCGATGCAAGAATAATGGACGAATTTCTCATCAATAAACGGTAATCTGTTGCCTATATTTATTTGGTTTAATTTTAAACTTTATTTTTATCTAATTAACTCCGAAACCTAACTAATTTCTCCGCAGATTAGATCTACGGACCTCTGTTTTAGTTTGAAATGAATAAACAGAAATACTTCACAATTGAAATCAAAATCTGCATGCAAACTGTTCTCCGAACTCAAATTGAAATCCATGCAAACTGCATGAATTATTAGGATATACAAATTTTCAATTATAAGTAAAGTGGCGATTTTAATCCAACACTAACAAATTATGTTAATATTAACAATGCATTTTAAAATTTCAAATTATTGAAGAACATCTTAGTCATTTTTCATTTATATCATTTTGTATTAATTAACTTCTAAGGTTGGCAGACACATATTTTGCCATTATGGTAAAGCTAAAACTTCAAAATTCTTTTGATTTTCAAGTTCACTAAATATTGTTGGTTGAAATAAATATTATGAATTTAAGTACTTTGTTGTTTCCATATCAATAGGTTAGTTCGAGTGCGTTGATCTTCAATCTATAAGTACTTTCCTATTTCGAATTGCATTTTCAAATTTTCATTTATAACAAGACATCACAAAACCAAGCATATTAGATTATTAACTAATATGGAGCTATTATTTGTTCACTCAAAAAAAGCTAATATGAAAAATTGATATGAATATACATATTATAATTCACAAATCAATGTCTGCCATTTGAGCATTCATTTTGCTAAAATATTATTCAAGAATTTTTATAGGAAACAAAAATATTATTAATAAGACATAATGATCATAATTACACTATTATAGAAATATGCAACCAAACATATAAATATCACTATATATTGATTATTTAGAAATATAAATTTATTTACTAATCAAAAAATTCACATTTAATTTTGAAGTTGAAGACAAGTAGATTCATGTTTATAAATCTTAAAAACAAACAATTCTTTAGTACAAATGAAGACTATATATATATATATATATATATATATATATATATATATATATATAATCGCGTTCAGGTGCGAACTACTCGCACCAGAGAGAAGTGAGAATGCATGTCATTCGCCTACGTGTCCAGATCTAACGGGTCAGAAACACTTATTTTAAAAAAAAAACGCGGTGACATTTTTGTAAATAATTGAACATTGAATTGCTGGTAAAATGTATTACAAGTGCAAGTAGCAGTTTCATATAGTGAACCTAAGTGCAAGTAAATTGTATTACAAGTGCAAGTAAAATGTACTACAGGTACAAGTAAAATGTACATTAAGCATCAATACTGAGCGCATCTAACGTTATAATTAGATGTACCTATGTTAACAAGGTAAATTACTTGCACTTGTAAGTGAAAGTAGGTGCACTTGTAAGTGATTTTACTTGCAAATGTGCACCAACTACTTGCACTTATAACACAATTAATTGCACCAAAGTTCGAGTTAGTTACGAAAATGTCATAGCGTCGTTTCTTTAAAATTACATGTGATTCATTGATCTGGGCACGTGAACGGCTGTGAATGGTTCTTATTTCTCTCTTGGGAGAGTGTTCTCACCTAAGTGTATATATATATATATAAAGGATCATGTGAGTAAGTTAATTTTTTTTTTAGTCTAGATCAAGGGTCCAAATTGGAGATTTTTTTTTTTAAATGCGGTGACATTATTGTAATTTTGTGTAAGTAAGTTAATTTTTTTTTTTTTTGCCTTCTAGTGGACATTTTTCCTTCTTCCAGTGCACATTTTATTGCCATACAGTGCACATATGCCCTGCTTCTAGTGCACATTGTTATGTCATACATTGCACATTGTTCCTTCTTCCAGTACACATTGTTATGTCATATAGTGCACATTTTTCCTTCTTACAGTGCACATTGTTATGCCATACAGTGTACATTGTTCTTTCTTCCAAGTACACATTGTTCCTTCTATCAGAGCACATTGTTGTGCCATACAGTGCACATTTTCCCTTCACCCAGTGCACATTTTTATGTCATACAATGCACATTGTTGTGCCTTCCAGAGCCTTTTTTTTAATTGCAGATGACGAACTTTTTTTAAAAGATCAATTAATCTTGATCACTAATTACTAATTTGAGTTGAATATTGTTTGTTTGTTTATTATTTATGGTCGTTTATGATTTGTGTTGATGATCCTATATTAAATTTAATTTTTCAATAATTGTTTCACATCTTTGTGCCTTCATTGCGCATTTTTGCCTTCTAGTGCACAGTTTTCCTTCTTCCAGTGCACATTATTGAAGTTCGTAGGTGGCAATTTTTTTTTTTGATCTACGGCTGAGATTCTATCTCACTTCTCACTTCTCACTTGGGGCTTCTATCTCACCCGAACTCCTTCCTATATATATAAAGTAGAGTTCAGGTGCAACCGCGCCTTAATGTGCGATCAGTGCGGCCGCACCACTATGTATACAAATATACTCCACTCATTGTTAGAAAGTGCACAACACAAATATTCACCATTAGGTACGCATCACCAAAAAATACACCATTAGGTATGCAAATATACACCACACAGTGTTAGGAAATGCACAATTTTGGGTGTGTGTGTTATTTTGGTGTGTTGGGTATTTTAATTGTTGTACATTTCCTAATATTGAATGGTGTATATTTGTATACATAGTGGTGTATACCGCACCGACCGCACGGGAAGGCGCGACCACATTTGAGCATACACACACACACACACACACTAATAAGAGCCAAAAGAAAATTAGGCCTATAATGGGAAGAAAAAATGACGGTAAAATTATTAAATCAAATGGATGGTTCAGATTGTTTAGATTTTTATTTTTCCTTGAGATTTTCAAATTTATCCTTAATTATTAACTTACTCATTGATTTCAATAAGAAATGCCTTAGGTTCGAACTCCATCCTAATCAAATTTGCCATAATTAAGTTTCTCACTCTATTTTACTCTTATTAAATTAAATAAATTAGTAGCTACAACAAAAATGATACATATGTATTTCTTTAATTTAGAATTATGTGTCTAGAATGCCTTTATTTGAAAAAATTATTCATTGTCAATAAATTAAATTAAATAAGAGAAATAATTTCATTAGTTATACAGTCTTTATTTTCTCCAATGCAAAGATCTTTTACATTCAAATTCATCAATTGATATTCATTGCATTGTTCATTATCTTCTTTTTACACTATATTGTAATTAAATATCAAAGTTAAAATACAAAATAATTTTTATATTTATTTACCAAGTATTTTATTAATACCATGAAAAGAATAGTTTGAAACTAATTATATTAACTAATTGGGGGATTGGTTGACAAATAGAGTATTCAAATAATCCAACAAATTGAAGCGATATCACTCTATTTTACTCTTATTGAATTAAATAAATTAGTAGTTACAACAAAAAATGATACATATGCATTTCTTTAATTTAGAATTATGTGTCTACAATGCTTTTTTTTAAAAGTATTTATTATCAATAAATAAAAAGAAAAATTATTTAATTTTTTTTTGAAGAATAATTTCATTAGTTATATTGTCTTTATTTTCTCTAATGCAAAGATTCTTTACATTCAAATTTATCAATTGATATTCATTACATTGTCTATATATTATGTTCTTTTTACACTATCTTGTAATTAAATATCAAAGTTATAATATAAAATAATGTTATGTATTTATTTACCAAGCATTTTATGAATACCATGAAAAAAAATTAAAAAGAATAGTTTGAAGCCAATCATATTAACTACTTGGGTAATTTTTTGACAATGAGAGTATTCAAATAACCCAGCAAATTGAAGTGAGAAACTATCTCGCAATACCTTTGGACTACATCATATTTAAAATGTTCAAATTTTTACTGCTTTATCTAATCTTATTCCTTAAATTATGGATTTATTTATCCACAATAACTCATTCAACAATAATGGTTGAACCAAATGAACACTGAGCAGAACACCTAAAGCACTGATATGCTTGATAATCATATGTAAATGTTAATTATATCATTATCTTACGTATGTGCATTTAAAACTCATTATTAAAGCTGTCAATGTAGGCAATAGAACATTGTAACACACTTGATACATTGAAAAGATGCCAAACTACAACTAACAATGTTGCAATCAATTTGGCAAACCTATAAAATGAAGAAATTTCAAAATAGCCACCGTTGATTCATTCATTTATCCTGTATGTAAAAATACTTATTGTGAATTTATTAAATATATTAGAACTAATATAAATTTACAATTCATTTCATCTTATAGACTCAACCTACTTAGATTAGAGGCAAAATCAACATCAACCTTCACAACAAAAATACTTGGTATATAGGATGTAGTCACTATTTTAAAAAAAAAAAAAAGTTTATTCACAAAGTGTAAAACAATTTAACTCGAAGGTTATTATCAATTCAATAAAATAAAATACGCACACAAATTAAGTACTACACTCATTCCTACTAATTCTAAAAATATGAACTTGAAAATGAACATGTGCAAAATGGATGTGAAAATTATTGATGAATCTGGACACGTCGTAACATCAATATTTGAACTACCTATAGAGTTATTGTTGTTACTATCAAGTAAACAAGTCATGAAAATAGGACAAGAGGTACAACTCATGAATAGAGATGACAATGGGTTGGGGGTGAGTCGGGGAGAGCTATATCCATCACCCGACCCATCTTATGTTTTTTCCACTCACCCCCACCCCATCAGATATGGGTGCCCACTACGAATACCCACCACTTATAATTAGGGCTGTGCAGAACTCGCCCAACCCGTCAAACCCGCCCGACCCGGAACCCGAATACACACACAGAAAGGGTATTCGAACCCGATTCCCAAACCCGCCCATTTAACCCCCCATCTACGATTTATTTGGAATCGGATAGGGTTGTGTATTTCGCTACCCGAACCCGTCTGAAATCCGAAAAAATATATATTATATATATGTTACATTATACGGCGTCGTTTCATATAATATATCACAATTATACTTAGCGGATCGACATTTTACATCCTCTATTACACTCACAATTATACACATCATATATATATGTGTGTGTGTGTGTGTGTGTGTGTACATATATATATATACATATATATATATATATATATATATATATAATCAAGGGCAAATGCCTTTATTGTGTAAAGATTTTTGCATGTGAAAGTAAAAAGCATGGCACTTTCTCCTTGAGAAACCATATGTTTAGCTGCCTCAAAAATCCTCACTCTAAGAATACAAGGCAGACCCTTCTCACATTCAATGCTGTTTCTAACTCTGGAACAGAAGCATCTGAGGGATTTTTGGGGACTTGGGTTTTCAACCAAGAGGCGATTAGGAGAGCATTATGTGAGATGATCATTGTAGATGAGCTTCCCTTTAGGATTGTTGAGGGACATGGGTTTATGAAATTCATTTTAGTTGCCTGTCCTAGGTTCCAAATCCCTTATAGGTGGACCATCTCTAGAGATATTTACCAGACTTACCTAGATGAGAGAATAAGCCACAAAAAGCTGTTTAGGGTAAGCACCCAAACGGTTTGCTTGACCACTAATACATAGACATCTGTCCAAAGGATCAATTACATGTGTGTTACTGCACATTTCATTGATGATTAGTGGAAGATGAACAAAAAGATCGTTTCCTTTGTCCCAATTTCTTCTCATGGGGGGGGGGGGGGGGGGTACATAGCCAAAGCCCTAGAAAGTTGTCTTCTTGAGTGAGGAATAAAAAAAATGTCTTCTTAGTTACTGTTGATAATGCCTCTTCAAATGACACAGCCTTAGGGTTTTTCAAGAGTAAGCTTTTATCTTGGGGTGGGTCTTATGTTAGGGTTCAATATCTGCACATGAGGTGCATAGCCCATGTGTTGAACTTAGTGGCCCAAGATGGATTGAGATTTGCAGATACTTCTGTAAAAAAAAAAGTTAGGGATGTTGTGAGATAGGTGAGGAATTCCCCTGCAAGACTCAAGAAGTTTAGAGAGCTTGCTGACCTGGTTGGGGTGGAAGCCAAAAGTGCATTACAACTTGATGTTCCAACAAGATGGGACAGCACATATATCATGCTCAACATTGTTGTTCAATACCAGATGGTCTTTGAAGCTTATGAAGAGAATGATCCCTCACTGTTTGCTGATTCATCTGATTCTGTTCCAAATTTTTTAGACTGGTTTTCTGTGCAAAGCATAGTCCTCCTTCTGAAAGGATTCTATGAGATGACTGTGAGAATATTTGGTTCTCTCTATGTCACTGATGGGTAAATACGCATAAAGGACTGACCCGTATAGCCGCTCCGACAAGAAGTCACCCGACCAGTCCGTCATAGCCATCAACCCGACCGGAATAAATCACTTGTGATCAACCGTACCGCCCGTATCGGTAAGCCTTGTGACAAAAATGCTCTCGGATCACCCTTGGAGTCGCCCCGACGGAAACACACCCGACCGGTCTACCGTAGGATGACCGGTCTACGGTAGGATGACCGGTCGGTCAACAAGGTGACGCAACCTGCAAGCTGAAACCTTATCTTACACAACAAGTAAAGCAGTCCAACTTGCGCCTGCAGGCCGGCGATTGACAACTTGCGGCTCTGCAACCTCGACCAGTCAACCTACGCGTAGCCTGCAGAGTGACCGCCTGACCAAGCCAACAAGAAGACTCCACGTCAAGCCACTTGCAGCTGGTGCATTAAATGCGTAGACCGACTTGATTTAGTATAAATAGGAGGGGTCTCCCCCTCACTTATCATCTCCATCTGATTGTAACTACTACTACTCACTACTTGTAATCTCACCCTACAACATCAATCTATATCACGGTCTACACCCCGTGTAACCGTTGACTCGTAATTCCCACTCTGTAATTGCAACCTGACCACCCTGCGCTATTCCAAGCGGCCCACTCGTAATCACTTACCACCCGGGATACCACTCAGGCTTGGACTGCCCGGTCGCCCTACGGTAGACCGACCGGCTGACTTACGAGCACTCTCCCACTTATTTACAAACATACATATTCGTAGTGTAATCGTAACCCCCGGTTCCATTTACGCTATCAGTCACTTCAAATAGTTTCTTTTCTGAGATTTATGACTTGGCTTACATTGATAAGCTCCCAAGATACCCATTATTTGAGTACAAACTAGGGTGCTTTATAACGTTTTCAGTATCCTTAGATGATAATTTTATGACGATTTGTGCTTTAAATTCATTAACCGCCACAAAGCTACCTTTGGCATGATTTGAGACAATATAGAGCTCCCGAGAGCTACTAGGAACAAAGAACGAGCTTAAAAAGAAAACCGAGCAAGTCTGGAGCCCCGAAGGACCCGGAATAAAGCCCACACGCGTGTTGGTGCGCGTGGCAACATTCCAGTAGCCAACCACGCACGTCCACACGCGTGTGGGAGGAACAAATGACCAGAAGACTGTCGCGTACGGCCGTACGCACCCCCGTACGCGACCCAGAATCTGCACTATTTAAAGAAGCTTTGGCGGAAATCAAAGGGGACTCTCCAACTTTTCAAATCTGATTTTATTTTCATTTCTTCCCCTTTGGGGAGGAAGAACACTACACTTCCATTAGAATAGATTAGCTTTTCTTAGATTAGAAGATGAAGATGGATGAAATGATAGAAGAAGTAGATCACATGTTTTCTTAGGTATAATACTCTTTCCTTAGAAAGATTGTTTCTTTAAATTATTGCTTTGTTTAATCTTGCTTTGTTGTTCTTGAATGTTCCATATACTTGAGTAGAGTAGCTTGGGGTGTGTGTGCCCATGTTAGATCTTATGATTGATGGTTGAATTTTGTCATATGAATGTGAAAATGATGGAGTGGGTTTAGTCTTGTGTGGTTGAAGTTCTTTGTGCTTTGCTTCTATTTCCGGTCGGGATAGATAGTAGACTCTAGGAAAGTGAGTGTGTGCGCGATAGTAGCCTCTCACGAGTCCAACTCATCCACATCTCCGCCCTCTATCCGAAAGGATGAGGTCCGAGAGGAGTGGTAGGCAAGGTGTTCGATAAAATGCCTCAACCGAATGAGGATTGAGAGTCTGAGTGCGACGTCACTCGGTATTAATACCGTGACTCCCGAGTTCATTCCCGAACCTCGTTTCCACAATCCCATAGAATGATCAATCGTATAGACTAACTAAGTCACACACCCCCTTGTCCCTTTTCAATTTGTTTTAGTATCCTTTTGAACCTATGCTTATTATTCTCTTGTTCTTAGCTAGTTCTTGTAACTCTTACATCTTAACCTCCTAAATGCCAACACTAATTCGCTCCAATTCGTCATCCTTGAGAGACACGACACTCGGGGACTTTTCCTCGTTTTACCACCTACATCCACCTCACCATAAACTACAACATCATACATGCTGGAGATTGCATCTGATACAAGCTCTAAAAAGGTAAACTGTATTTATGTTTCATTGTCTTGCTTATTCTGTATTTCTGTATGTTTGCTGATTTATCTTATTAACTGATTATGTGTTTTTTCTTTTGTGTTCTGTCTATTTTTTTTTTAAGGCAATGGGGTCCCAAATGAAACAAAAATTTCAGAAATATTGTGGAGATCCAGAGAAAATAAACTTCTTGATATTTTATGCAAATATGTTGGACCCTAGGGATAAGATTGAGTATATGCCTGCCCAATTTGCCCAATTGTATGGTGAAGAAAAAGGAAAGGCATGCTTTGATAAGGTTCAATTTTCTATGGTTGAGCTTTCTAATGATTATGTAGCCACCTATATTGTCCCCTCTAGTACTGTCACCTCTAGTACTGTCACCTCTGAACCAGTTAATGTCCATTCCCAAACCTCAGTAAGTTCAGTTGGAAGACCTCAGTCTAGATTGAAAAGCCAACTGAAAAAACAGAGAATGGAGAGTGGTGGAAGTAGTAAGCAGACTGAACTGCAGATTTATCTAAGTGAAAACATAGTGGAAGATGGAGAGAATGGGGAGTTTGATGTGCTTAGGTGGTGGAAGCTTAACAGTGTTAGATTTCCAATTCTATCTAAAATGGCAAGGGATGTGCTAGCTGTTCCAATATCAACTGTTGCCTCTGAGAGTGCATTCAGTACTAGTGGTAGGGTATTAGATGCCTTTAGGAGTTCCTTAACTCCTAAAATTGTGGATGTCCTTGTTTGTGCACAAGATTGGTTGAGGGCACCTAGTCACCCAATCTCTATTGAGGAAAATTTCGATGAGGTTGAAAGATTGGAAAAGGGTATAATTTCTAACTTTTTATACATTACTTTAAAGTTAAATAGTTAATTGTTATTTTTTACACTTTCTAAACTGTTTTGTTTCTTTTTTGTGCAAAATTGTCCATTGATGCTGCTGGTTCTTCACAAAGTAATGTTGGAACACTACCAACAATCCCTGTAATACATTTACTCATTTATACATTTATTAACACCCTACTTTCAGTTTATTTAGATGCTATACTGCTATACATTATGCATGTAACTATGTGATATTGTGAGGTCTTTGAGGCAAGCATACAGGTTACAACTGCTAAGTGGCTTAGTAACTTTTTTTATAAATGTTGATGCACTTAGGAAGTTAAGCCCCTAAGTCCCTCATCTGGTAAGTTGTAAGGAATTGTGCCTTTTCTGGAATCTGGACTTCTGGTTCTGGTATATCACTTCCCTTCTACTCATATTCTCAAATAATCAATTGTCTAATGTAGTTGTTTTTTGCTATGATGATGCTTCCACCATTAGTATGAATTAAAAGGACTTTGGGAGTTTGGGTTGGTATGTTGCTCTGATTGAACTCAAGAAGCAATTTGCCCCCAACTCTAACATGAAATGACAAAAAACACTCTAAGCCTTTTTTATCTAAAGTTCTGTGTAGTTTTCTACTCAAGTCAGTGTGTTGTTTATTGTCTTTTAACGATTTTCAAGCTTTAATGAGTAGGAAGAATAATAGAGTAACAAAATTGACTTTTGAGTTTTGAGTGGCTAATTGGTTGCTGATTGCTGCCTTGCTGGTTGCTGATTGATGTTATAAACCTTGATGTCTATTGTCTAATTTCTTGTGATTTTGTGAATTGCTGATTGCTGCCTTAGACAGTTTGTGTTTTTGTAAACTGTAACAGTCTTATTAGATTGTTTTTGTAAACTGTAACAGTCTTATTAGATTTTTCATTCTTAGACAGCTTCAGTTTTTGTGAATTGCAAATTTGTCATTTTAAGTTTGTATAATTTGTAAATCAGTAAATGTTAATTTTGATGTAAGTTAACTAGTTCAACTTTTACTTTTAGCTTTTAAGTTTTTAAGTTGAATAGTTGAACACTTGCACTTGAAATTTGTTGTTCACTTGTTCATTCATTTATAATTTTATATTATTTTTGCCAATCCGATTTGAAACCAAGAATCAAATCCGCCCGACCGAAACCGAAATACCAAAATCCGAAAGGATTTTGGTCTAAAAATTAAAAGGGTTAGGTTGTTCTTTTCTAATCCGAAATTCGGACGGGTGGGCGGATCGCAATACCGATCCGCCCGAATCCGTTCGCTGCATAGCCCTACTTATTATCTTATTAATTTTTTTTCAAAAAATAATATTTAAATTACTTACACATAATAAAGTCATAAAATTCATTAGTTGTATTAAAACAAAAAATAGTAAAAATATTCAAATATAATAACTAAATTTTTAATTTTTAAAAATAAACTTAGTAGTTTAAACTTTAAATATAAAAATAGTAAAATGTTACCTAAAATTATAGAAATTTTTATAATAAACTATATACTAAGTGCTCATTTTACTATTATATATATACGTACACACACATGGTGAGTCGGGTGGGGTTCTAGGCGGGTTTTGTACATAGAACCCGAATCCAACCCAACCCACCGCGAGTTTACTTTTTAAAGACCCACACCCAACTCACCACCCACTATCACCCAAAAAAATCCGACCTATGCGAGGTAGATTTGGGTGGATATCCACGAGGTGGACTGAAATTGTCATCCCTACTCATGAACCTATACAAATATAATAAAGATTAATATTTGGAATAAGAATCAAATTGGCCACTGAACGTAACCTGAAAGTGCAATTAGGTCACTGAACGAAAAAAGTATGCAATTAGGCCACTAAACACTCCAAATGCATACAATTTTACCTGATAGCAGGTTACCTTCCATTTCATAAGGTTGTCTTCTTACATGGATGGTGAGTTGACATTTTAAAATATTTTTTTAATAATAAACTTTAAAATTAAAAATTAATTGAAAATATTAAAAATTAATTAAAATATTAAAAAATATTTAAAAATTAATATTTTTAATTTTTAATTTAATTTTTAATATTTATTAAATAATAAACTTTAAAAATAAAAATTAATTGAAAATATTAAAATATTAAAAATTTAATATTAAAAATATTTTTAAAAATATTTAAAAATTAATATTTTTAATTTTTAATTTTTACATTTTATATTTATTATTAAAAATTATTTTAAAATGCACATCACAATCCATGTAAGCAGGCAACCTGATGAAATGGGAGGTAACCTGCTATCAGGTGAAATTGCATGCATTTGAAATGTTCAATGGCCTAATTGCACATTTTTTTTCGTTCAGTGGCCAATTTGAACCTTATTCCTTAATATTTTATTAAATACTTCTACATGAGACATGTAAGGGAACAAACTACCACTGCAAATATCAACAGACGTTTGCAAGATCAAGAGTTCAAAGTACAACTAAGATACAGTCATATACACAAGAAGGAAAATACATATCTTCATACATCATAATCTCATTGCATGACGTTGTCATTTATGCTACCAACAGTAACCCAATTGCAAATAACACACTACCTACAAAAAGGAAGAGGACAAATAGTGAAGATAAAGACAATGACAATGTTACTTAAAAGAGAATAAAGAATACTTAGAAAAATTCAAACCAAAAGTAGTATTTATTTAAGCTATCATTTTTAGATCAAGTATTTAGACTATCAATTTTACAAAGTTGCAAACATTTATTTTAGTGACAATTATAATGAATTTCCTATATTATATTGGATTCATATACTTTGAGTTACATATTTAAATAAACAAATTCGACATTTAATTACTTATGTATAAACTTCTCCTATATAATTTTGCATTGATATACTTTCACATATTTATTTAAATATAAAATTGGGCATTAACTCATCCACACGTGTAAAACTAATATATATATATATATATATATGAAGATTTAGTGAAAGGAATTTGAGAAAAACTATATAAGATGACCAATATGTTTTTCAATAATTTGAAATTTCAAATTACAAACTTGTTGGTGATGAATTAAAACTGTCACTTTACAGTTTACCCATTTGAAAAAATTTGTATTGAATAATAATTCATAAATTGACTTTATAATATAGGCTAGTTTTTCTTATGCGCGATGCGCAAAAAATAGGTGCCTAATATTAATATTTTATATTAAAATTTTAAATTTATTTAGATTTTAAATATTTAAATTATTGTAAATAATAATAATAATGTAAAATATTTTTATAAATTTTATATTTATATTTTAGGAAATAACTAACATATAACTACAATATATATTATTATTATTATGGAAGAAAATAAGAAAATATATAGTGAATGCATGTGCATGGTAACAATAGTGGAAAAGATAACAGAAGTTATAACGATAGGGGTATGATTGTCTAATATATTGTAAAGTACAACTTTTATAGCATAATGTACAAAAAAAAACTTAACGGAAAAAACAGACATAAATGAAGGGTATAACATTCATTCACACTTGTTATGTTTTTAGATATATTTAATAGACTAAAATCACATTTCCTTAATCTAATTAAACTTGTAACGAAAAAGCAATAAACAAATATATAAAATATATTATATGAGAAAAACGTATATGGTACCTTTTTTTTTTTTTTGAAAACACGTATATGGTACTTAATTTAATTCCAATAATTAGAATGGTTGAAGCAATCTGTTTGAAAATTAATGATAATATTTGATGGAAATGGAAGGGGGGTAGGGGTGGGCGGATTTCACAAGTCGGAAGTGATGATCAATCCAAACCATCATTGCGAATCTTGGGACGGGGACGGACGAGCCCCTATCCGAATTAAATCCCCAAATCACCCCTTGTTGAAATTCCAAGACTGCCCCTGACTGCCACACTTCATCATTCCCATGACGCCATCCTCATAAATTCATAATCATCATCCCTCTGTAGTGTGTGCAGACTCTTTCGTAGCGCAACGCTAATTAATCATTGCAATTTCGATTATAGTACGTCACTGTCCCACAATCATTTTTTACTCTCCCACTTAAATTTCTTTCAAGTTTCGAAAAACTACTATCCGAATATGTTTTATAAATATAAAATTTCATTTATTTACAAAAAGTTAAATTTGAAATTTTATAATTGTGAATTTAATTGTACGACTAACTTGATTATTTATTGTTCCATAAATTTTTATTTATTACAAATAATTCTACATATAGACAAAAGTTAAATTTAACTTTATTGAAATGTGTAGATATTTAAATTATCAATAGATTTTTTTAGATAAAATACCGTAACTTGTAAGTATTTAAACTGTAATTATTTAATCCATTATTAAATTTAAGTATTTTGATATTTTCTTGTATGTTTTTCTTACTTTTTATTTTATTTTTCCTCTGATTAATGTGACATTTTTTTAATAAAATTTAGACATGCGATTTGAGTTTTATTTCATCTAAGTACACTTATTATTTTCTTTCTAGAATATAAAATTTCACACATATATGCAGACTAGATGGCAACAAATTGTAGTCCAAGATAACCCACCTTAATTAAATTGTTTCTTTACACTACTTCTCAATCATTATACCATGGGCAGATGCACTAAGGTGGACCACTGACGTAATATTCATTTTTAATATACTGAATGTCATTTTTAATATATTGATTTTAACTTTTTGAAAATTCTTTTTTAGTGTACTGGAAATTTATTTTTTGGTATATTACTTAAAACTTAACAGTGGTCCACAGTATAATTTGTCCAACTTCAAGGGCTACATCATTTGTTTTTAGTTGATTTAATAAGTATTACTTGGACTCCGTTTATGTTAGAATTGCTCTTCTATTTTTGTATATAAAAAAATCTTTTAAGTTAAATATAATCATATTGTATATATTTACCAATTACAATGTAGCCCGATGACAACTCAGTTGCAATTCTAAATAGGTGGTTATAAGATCAAATCCTGATGGTAGTAGCATTAATTCTTCAAATTTTTTTAAAAAAAATCGTAAATAAATTTGTAATTAAAGCATAATCATACTTCCACATTTGAGTGAACTCAAGGTATATTATAACTTTGTATAAACTATAAAATAATGATTAAAGTTTATTATTTAATTATTCGTTGACTTGCATTTTAATATATATATATATATATATATATATATATATATATATATATAGAAAATTAATCAAATGCGGCCTGTGCATTACGTGCGGTCATGTGGCCCAAGATATGCCGCTGGATGGAGGTGATCTGACGGTGGAGGTTATATATTAGGATTTAGGAAGTTTAATTCGTGTAACTTAAGTGGGGGCTTTATGGTAATTGTAAGTGGGAAGGTAATTTTAGAGTACAGAATACACCAACAAACGTATTATTAAAACACACCATTCAACATACTAAAATGCACCAGTTCTTACATTAAAACACACCACGTAACCACCACACACCAAATGCAACTACTCTCGTAAAATTCACCACCATGTGTATTAAAACACACCATTCTACGTTATAAAATGCACCACTAGAGAAATTAAAACACACCATTCCCCACCATACCGAAATACACCACTCAATTCAAATGCACCAACAAAATTAAAACACACCATTATACGTTATAAAATGCACCAGTTCTTAGATTAAAACACACCACTTAACCATAACACACAAAATGCAACTACTCTCGTAAAATTCACCACCATGTGTATTAAAACACACCATTATATGTTATAAAATGCACCACTAGACAAATTAAAACACACCATTCCCCACCATACCAAAATACACCACTCAATTCAAATGCACCAACAAAATTAAAACACACCATTATACGTTATAAAATGCAACCAACAAAATTAAAACACACCATTATACGTTATAAAATGCACCCAACAAAATTAAAACACACCATTATACGTTATAAAATGCACCAGTTCTCAAATTAAAACACACCACACACCAAATACACTTACTATTGCGAATTAGACCAATATTATCTCAAATATGAACCAGATTAATGTTGATAATGCACAGAGTATTGCGAATTACTCCATTCTCGTTTCTCTGTTGGAGTCGGCCTATGCGTTTTGCTCAGAACGGAGCGCTCGTTGCTGGTCATGGAGTCCCTTCTACGCTCTTCTGGTGTTTGTTGCTCAGTGCTCGTCGACTTCAAGTCTCCGTCGTCGTCTGATCTGATCTGGTTTTGAAATTGTAATGAATTGTCAACATTATCCTTCCCGTTCGCGTAGCTAAAAATCGGCGCCTGTATTGTTTGGATTAATATGAAGCCTTAGATCATGGGATCTAATAGTGCAAATAAGGCCACACAACCGCGCGGGGGAGACTGGCCGCATCTGATGGGGACTATATATATATATATATATTAAAATTATGTAATATAAATGTAATATAATAATAAATAATTGGATACACGGATTTAACATGAAACCACAATCGTGAAAATAACGAACTTTTTTGTGTTAAGGCAAACCAGGTTTTTAGTATCTTTTTTAATTTATCAGAGTAAAGCTGCATGCAAGGCCGGATTTTAGGGCGTGCAAGATGTGCGACCGCCATGGTTGAAAAAATCGCTAGGCGTTCCTTGGGCGCTCGGGGAGCGCCTAGCGCCTAGGACGCCTAGGCGGGGATTAATCGGGGCCTAGGCGCCAGTGTATTTTTATATGTTATTTTTATTTTTTTAAAATTCGTTTAAGTATTTTTAATTTTTTAAAGACTAATAATTATAAATTATATAATACTTTAATAGTTAATACTAAAATATTAAATATTAACCTAAAAATATCTAGAGTTTGTACAATTTAGGGTTATTTCGCTCAAAACAATGTTATTTTGAGTGAAATAACCCATTAAAGAAAAAAGAACAATAGTTAATTGGCCGACTAGGCGGTCTAGTTGGTGCCTAGAAGGTCTAATTGGTGCCTAGGAGGCCTAGGCGGTCAGCGCCTAAGCGGCTTAGACGGTGGTTAGGCGGTCTCGGCGGAACTTAGGCGCCCTAGGCGCTCGCCTAGCCGGCCAGGCACCTAGACCACCATTTAAGGTGATACGCTAGGCGGTCGACCGGCGCCTAGCGCCTAGGCGGGGATTAATCGGCACCTAGGCGGGATTTTTGCAATATTGGCGACCGCACAGGGCCCCAAAATTTTGGGGGCCCCTAGTCCAGTACTGGCCTAGCTAATATTTAGTATATGTATTTGTGATTATATTGGCCAAAAATTAAGTTTTTTGCATTTTTCTCTTTGCAATTTTTCTTCAATTAACAGTTTATTTATAATTTGATAGGGCATCACTTAGTTATTAGCACAGGGCCCCGCAAATCAAAAAACCGGCCCTGGCCGCATGCCCCAGGTTTTTTTAGACTGAGATTTCCAAAGTTGATTATATGAGTTTTGGACTCTTTCCTAATCTATAAACTTTTTCTCATGACAACATTTGTCAATTGACCCTTTTATCAGTTAACCTTTCCACCGCTATTCCTGATCGAGTTGTTTTGTTGAAGGAAGCTAGAGTTATTTAAATTCATATTGAAATTGACGAATTTATACCTAATTTTTGAACGTTTTATATAACGTTCCAGATTAGTTACAATATATATCTCCCAACCATCATCCCTATACTTGACCATCAAATTTTTGTTCTAGACTATTCTCATTGCTGATGACCATGTACTCCAAGCGTATGAACATGTATAATAAGAGTAATAATTATATATACATCAAAATCGTAAGTCAAATATGTTGAATATGAATAGCAATAATTATATATACATATATGAAGATTGAAATTTTTTTTTTTTTGAATACTACTAACTCTATTACAATGCAGTATCTGTTCATAACTACTTTCTCAACCTATTGAAGCACAAGAGTCAGTATTGACTCCACTGAGACTCGAACCCACCACAAGAGTCAGTATTGTCTCCACTGAGACTCGAACCCACCACCTCGTTTGATGCCACTGGACTACAAGGTTCTTGGCAATTAAGTAACATATATGTATCTGTTGAAAACGTGTAGAGTATCAAGATGTATAATGATGGATGGTAATAATTATGTATGTATATCAAATCTGATGAACAGTAATAAGTAAAAATGTAGATCGATGTAACATAATTACCAGGCATTATTATATACATATGAATAAGGAAATGGAGGATGCATGAAAGAAAGTGAATTAATCCACGAGATCCTACCCCACCCACCCCCTTGGACTCCTCCCTACTTTTTTCCACCTATATATACTCCCCTTCCCCGGCCGGCCCTTCAACTCTCTTCATCAACTTCTTCTGTTCTCTATTCTCTTCTTTTACACCCTGAAAACTCTTCTGCTTCAATAATTCTAGCTAAAGGTAATCTTCTTTGAGAAACTAGAGAGAGAGACAACTCTCTGTTTATGTTAAACAGACAGACAGACAAATCTTTACATACATACTGTCGTCCGATCCAGCTTAGCTTGTAGATTATATTGCTGCAGTTTTAATAAATTTGTTTTTGGGGAAATTAAGGTTTTGGTGTGGTATAAGTGATGCATGTTTATCTGATCTGTTGTGTGCAACCCAGACCAAGAACTATATTATTAATGTAGATGGAAACATACAGCGCAGCAAATTGAAAAACGGGCAACTTTAATAATTTAATTTGTGTCTATTTGTTTGGTTTAAATAATGCATGCAATGTATGTAATTTAATTAATTTCCAGATAGATGAGAAATGGGTTTAATTTGTGATTAAAGATTATTGAGAGTTGAATTAAAATTGTGCAGGCCAGGTAGGGTGGGCGGAAATGGAGAAGATAAACTCGAAGCTGTACATGGAGAACTGTTACATAATGGCGGAGAACGAGAGGCTAAGGAAGAAGGCAGAGGTTTTGAACAAGGAGAATGAGGCACTCCTGAAAGAGCTAAAGAAGAAGAACTGTAGCAGCAGGCTCGCAAGAGGCCCCTCTCCGCCCACCGCTAATAAGCTCCCTGATCTCAACATCGCTACTCCCAACTCCCCCAACAACTAACTAACTCATCATCATATTGCATTTCGATCTTTTTATGCTAATATAATGTTTTGGTGCAATGTTACGTTAGTATAGGAACGAGGAAAGTGGATGATAAGATCAGAATGAAATGAAGTAGTTAAGGCCGGATAGATGTTGTTGGTGTATCTGGATGGGAGTTTTTGTTCCTAGGTAAATAGGCAGGAAGGAAGCTAAGGATACAGGCCAGGTGCCTTTTCTCTATATGTATCTTTACTGTTTGGGGTATTAATTAAGAATATAATATATAGTTATTAAATTACCAGTTTCATTTACCCATATATAGTGTATGTGTTTATTAGTCCATTTTAATTTCAAAATCTCAAGTATTTCCTTTAATTTATTACTTCAATTTAAACAGAGAATATAATGCCAAATAATTTTATAATCAAATATCTACTCATGCATGTACAATTAAATTTGATATTACTTTCGATATGATGGACGCGGTTCAAGTGAGAAGGGGTTGCCCAGCTAAGAACCACTTACAATCGTTCACGTGTTCAGATCTAACCGATTAGAAATACTGATTTTAAAAAAATATGGTGATATTTTCGTAAATTATTGAATATCAAAGTGCAAGTAATTAAATAGTGTAAAAAGTGCAAGTAGGAGTTTCATATAGTGCACTTAAGTGCAAGTAAAACGCATTAGAAGTGCAACAAATAATGTATCATGAGCATCAATATTAAGTGCACATAGCGTTATCATTGGTTGCACCAAACGTTATTATTAAGTGCACCCATGTGAAAGGCACGAATGTTAACCAGCAATAGTGAAAATAGTTGCACTTGTAAGTGATTTTACTTGCACTAATTACTTGCAAAAAAATTTGAGTTATTTATAAAAATGTCCTAGCATCGTTTTTTAAAATTATATTTGATTCGTTGAATCTAAACACGTAAACAGCTGCAATTGGTTCTTAGTTCTTTGCTAAACTCTCGTTCTCACCCGAACGCTTCAATTCACTACTTTCGATATATGTATTTTATATCTCGAATTTAAAATTAATGATATCATTATTAATAAAGTAAGGCGATAGGTTTAGTGGATCCTGGGTGCTACTTTAATATTTATGTAAAGATGTAAAGATGTAGCGATTTTAGGTATTATTTTTAATATATATATATATATATACACACACAAATGTCGCAACTGTTTAAGTAGTCAAATAATACGTAGCCATACTTACTATTCAATATTATTAACTTAGTTTAATTAGAATAAAGTCTAGTACAATTATTTGCTTAGGAGTAACAAGCCAACAAAGTAATGGTACAATGGCAAATGGTTTTTTTTTTTGGTAAAACAATGGCAAATGGTTAATTACTATTTATACTGATTTTTCCAAAATACTAAGGGGCGTTTGGTTCAAGTTATATAAGATAACTAATGTTATATTTGCTTGGGAATATAAGATTCTCATGTTTGGTTCAAGTTAGGTAAGATTTTCAGGGAATGTAACATAACCTCCGATGAAGTTTTTAGCTAATAGAAGGGAATGTGAGATCCACACCCCAATTTCTTAGGTAATCTCACATTCCCTTATCTTATTACTAATATTGGACTTTTGGCATTTTAATTAATTTATCTTATTTCCGTTGTCTTATTTACCTACTTCAATTTTAAACCAAACACAGGAATCTAACATTCTCAGTTATTTAACATTCCCAGCAATCTAACATTACCTGAGGTAATCTAACATTCCATGAACCAAACACCACTAAGGGTGTGTTTGGAAAGCAGGAAAATGACTTCTGGAAAATGTTTTCTGGAAAATGAGTCATTTTCCGTGTTTAGATGTATTCTGGAAAACTGTCTTTAGGTGTTTGGTTCGTTTTCTGGAAAATGGGTAGAATTGTATAATTATATATATTTTTATTCTATTTAAAATATTAAAATTATTATAATAAAATAAAAATAATATTTTAAATCATAAACTTTATCTTTCAAAAAAAAAACAAAAACAAAATTAAAAAAAAAATAATAATAATAACCCTTCCCCCCCTCTGGTTTCCGCCGGAAACCAGAGCACGGCTATGGTTTCCGGCGGAAACCATACCATAGCATGTCGACCTTTTGGCGGAAAATGACTTCCGCCCATTTTGGGTGGAAGTCATTTTCCGCCAATTTGGCCTCATTTTTCCCAGTCAACGGAAATCATTCTCCGTTGACTGGGTTTTCCAAGTGTTGCCAAACATGGGAAACCCGAAAAATGATTTCCAGAAGTCATTTTCCGGGTTTCCAAACACACCCTAAGTATCATATATGTAAGGTGTCAGGTGTGACCATTATACTAACAGTTTCAATGTGAAACAAACATTTGGCATGCATGCTAGCAATGGGGCTCCATGTGTGAGCGTTAATTGTCATTAATGATATTTAATATGAATGTTAAACAGATATTTTGTCATTAATGATATTTGATATGAATGTTAAACAGATATTTTTGGGTTAGGATGGTTGCTTCGACTACTTTATTAGGCTTTACTTATATCCATTATGTTAGACTTGTTGATTAATTAGCATGATACTCTTACTATTTCAACTTAACTAAATTAAATTACAGTTAATATTTTTGTTAGTATTTTAAAATTAAAAAAATGGCCAAAGGCCTTGTGGTCAAGCAGCATAGTTGTGTCCCTCCTAAGTGAGAGGTCACAGGTTTGATCCCCAGTGGGGGCGTTGGCTCGTTAATACTACATTGTAACATAGTCAATGTTGGCTATTGGCCAAACAAAAAAAAAAGTGGGGGCGTTGGCTCGTTAATACTACATTGTAACATAGTCAATGTTGGCTATTGGCTAAACAAAAAAATATATATATGCAATTTCACCTGATATTAGGTTACTTGTTTACACGGACGGTGAGTTGGCATTTTAATTTAATAATAAACCATTAAAATAAAAGTTTTAAAAAATAATATAAAAACACACCTGCGGCCATTAAATTTAATTTATTTATTATTATTATTTATTATTATTATTATTTACGGAAACTCAACTTCTTCCAAAAAAAATTGCTTTATGTTGGTGTGTGTGTGTTTTTTTTTTAATTTTTTTAATTATTTTAATTTTTTATTTTAATAGTTTATTATTTAAAATTATTTTAAAATGTTAATTCACTGTCCATGTAAGCAAGTAATCTGATGAAATTGATGGTAACCTACTATCATGTAAAATTGCATACATTTGAAGTGTTCAGTGGTCTAATTGAGCTTTTTTTTTTTTGTTCAGTGGCCTAATTGCATTTTCAGGTTACGTTCAATGGCCAATTTGAACCTTTTTCCTTAAATAAACAAAGTATTTTATAGGATAAGTTATAAGGGCATCTCCAACAATGCATTTTAGAGAGTCTTTTTAGTAGGTGCAGTGGAGGAGAGAGGCGAGGGAAGGGAGGAGAAAAAATTACTCTTGCAAATATTGAAATTAGTGTGTGTGAAATTAGTGTGTGTGAAAAATGAAATTAAAAAACATAATAATATTGTCAAATGAAACTAAAATATAATTACAATGATATTTACTTCATGATCCATGTTGTTACATGAACCATGATCGACAATAAAATTTGTCATAAAAAGCAACTCTTTTTTTTAATGCTTCTAAACCTCTATGTTTCATACCTTCAAAGCATCTTAAAAATTGTGACAAAAATTTACACTCATGAGGATGCTCTAAATTCAATCATTAATCTTGTTAAAATGCACCTAGAAAAACGTTAAGTCACATATTTATAATAGAACAGTTTACTTAATGTTTTTTTTTTCTTTAACCTAACATAGAATTGAGATGTTTTTCCAATATAATAATAAATTTTTTTGTTTCTTTCGAAAAAAAGTAAAATAATATTTAAAAAAATGAAAACATACTCAATTGTTATGACTGAAACGTCAGACTTTACAATCTCCATTTACTTAAAAATAGTGGAAAATGGGCTTGTCAATAAGATTCTGTCTTGTAAGTTCAGAGAAGGGAAGATTTAATCAAAGAAATCGTCATCGAAGATTCATCTTATCATGCCAGTCAATACAAATAAAAAGTCAAATGATGACTGGGGAGCAGACTTTAAAATAATATTTTCCGTCATTTTATGTATTTGATTGAATTAATGAAAATTAACTAAAATTATTTATCATTTCAATTTTTATAATGTTAAATTTAATATTAGTATATATAAAATTTATATATTTAAAAATTAAATTAAAAATATTATTAAACATAAAAAAAATTAAATTTAAGATAATAAGAAACACTCAAAAAAAATACACAAAAAAATAAAGAGTTATGTATGTTGACTAATAAATAATAAATATAAAAACTAAAATGAGAAGGAGAAAATAATAAAATAAATAAATAAAATTTTTAGTCCATAATTATAACTGTGATATAAATTTAATTTCTCAACTATCGTTGAATAAATTTAGTTTTTATGTTATTAGTGAAGTGGCAAATTGTGTTTAGAGTGTGTATGTTTGATTAAAATTATATTACATAACTCAGGTGAATATTGAAATTTTATATTCCAAAAATAGATTCAAATTAACTTTAATTTTAAGTCTAATAAATAGTACAATTAGGTTCGTTAGTTAAAATAAATAAATAAAAACTTATAATGAGGTACCCTAAATTGATAAAATAGTTTAATTTGATTTTAATTTTACTTATTTAACAAGATATCGCTAATATGATCGTGATTAGGCTAACATGTAGCATTTTTATTTTTATATAAATCATAAGTTTATAATTGATTATTGAGAAAAGGTAAAAAAAAAATTTAAAAAGAAAAGGTCATTTAACTATTTGGGGATAGCAATTAAGCCACCGAACCCAAATAAGCTCCAAATTCATCCATGAATCGAAGGAAAAAAAAAAAAAACATAAGCAGTTAACCCTCAACTAAATATCACGAATATGTCCAAGGTACAATCCCCAAATTATTCAACAATATCAAAGAATTCATTTCAAAAACCAAAACAGAAAATGAAACTCTCATATATTTCCTTTCAGGGATTTTCCTTTGTTTGGTTGGATGGAAAACATTTTATTTCCTTAAGAACAAGGAAAACATTTTCCTTGGCCACTCCTTGGTATTTTGTTTTCCATGGAAAACAATGACAATTATGCATTCACTAACTTTCTTTAATTACCATTATTATTGTTGTTGTTATTATTATGTAGGGGTATAATTGTCTTTATACTAATTATTCCTTACAATTCTAAATCAAATCAAACAATGGAATTTATATTCCTAGTAATTTCCAAACAATGAAAACTATTTTCCTGATAATTTGTTTTCCTTGAAATTTAATTTCCGTTTCCTTCAAATATTTTCCAGTGAACAAAACGGACTGCAATAGATTGTATGTACTTCATAGCTTCACCAATTTAGAAGAGGAATCCAAATGCTAGAGCCATAGTGGAGCCCAAAATAGAGAAGTTATAGTTGAGGGTCAAATGCATAGTTTTTTTTTAAAAAAAATCTTTTTTTAGGGTCAAATGCTTAGTAGGATAATAATAATAAAATAATATAAAATAAAAAATACACAGTGCTTCCAATCAACACAAATTTGTTGTTAACCTGCTAAAATTACTAATTGCTCCTTTTTTTTTCGAGTTCATAGATAAATTTAGAACTTATTCGAGCACAGTAACTTAATTGCTATATCCCAAATAATTCAATGGCCTATTTGTGCATTTTCAGTTTATTATTTTATTTTGAGTTTATTACTGAAATGGTCCCTCGACTATTGCGAAATTACCAATTTGGTCTTCGACAATTTTTCGTGCCCAATTAAGTCCCTCAACTTTGAAATTTTTAACCAATTTGGTCATCCGTTTATTTTACCGTTAAAATCAGGACCAAATTGGTAATTTGCTATAGTCAAGGGACCAAATTGATAATTTTTCTATAGTCAATGGACTATTTCAGTGAAAAATTAACTACCAATTTGGTCCCTTGACTATAGAAAAATTATCAATTTGGTCCCAATTTTAACGACAAAATAAACGGAGGACCAAATTGGTTAAAATTTTCAAAGTCGAGGGACTTAATTGGATACGAAAAATTTTTGAGGACTAAATTGGTAATTTCACAATAATCGATGGACCATTTTGGTAAAAAACTGTTTTATTTTTTTATGCTGATTTTTTAAAAGAACAACCACTCACCGTCTTCAAAGAATGACTTATGGTCAATGGCTATATCCATTGACCTAAATACCTAATATAGAAAAGAGAAACGGGTTAGCAACAATTTAAAAAATATTTTTAAAAAAAATGAAACATGAAGAAAATTTGTAAACATAAAAAAAAAAATCTATATATATATATATATATATATATAATAATTATAAGAATTGCACTAATAAACAGGTAAATACCATAAAAATATATATATATATATTTAAAATAATAACACAATATTCAAAATTCAAAATATTCTTAAATTTAAACATTCTAATTATTCAAGTTTTCATTAGCATTTTCATTTTCTTGTTTTAAATAGATACTCTAATTAACTCAGAATTATCTAAAAGTAGGTTGACAAACTAAAAGATACCAACATCGATTCTCCATACTCATAAATCCATCTCTTTCAACATTTCACATTTTCTTATTTATCATCATAATATTCAGAAGGTCTTTCTTTAAAAAAAAAAAAATTATTATAGAAGATGAATACCAAACAAGTTTTAATTTAGTTTTTTTAGATTTTTAAATTTTGATCCAAATTTAAAAAAAAAAATGTACCTAAAACGTGTTTTCAAAATTGGAAACACATTTCTAAATTGAGTTAATAACCAAAATTATTCTTTGACTATTACATAATTCACAAATTAATCATCGACTATCAAGTTTACCAAACTAAGTTCGCAAATAAAATATTCAATTCTTACTCAATATGATCATTAATTAACTATTCAATTCTTACTCAACAAGGTACTTAACAGAGAACCTTATTAAGTAAAACTTAAATAGTTGAAGACTTGTGAAATAGTTGAAGAATGTTATTAATTATTTCTATTTTTTTTATTAATAAGGAAATGACTATTTATTTATTTTTTTTTTAAAAAAAAAGGTGTTTGGGAAATGACTTGAATATTTTTTTTTTTAAATTTGGTTAATTGGGAAATGTTACAAAATTTTTTCAAGGAGTTTCAAATGGAAGAAAGAAGCATTACTCTTTCAAGAGTGTTTGTGCATCATAGCCTTGGACATGATCACCTTCTTGTTCACAAATGTCCAAATCTGGAAAGGCGGTCTAGATCTAGACCCAAGATAATCTAAAAAGGTCAAGACCTAGATCCAATTAAGATAGTCATGACTATGATACGAAAGCCTAGTCAACACTATATGTATCAAGCCATATAGATTACCTCAGTAGAACTTTTTGTCATTATGAGATCCTCCAATTGCACTATTCACTAGCTAGACTTAGGGGGCTAATTTGACATTTTTCTATCAAATTCTCATTATTTGGTTAAAAAATGTGAGGTCTTTTTAGGAAATGTAAGATTCTATAACTTGATATTAGTTCATTTTTTATGATATTTATAGGATTCTTAGGTTATGTGTTATACTGTTATCTTTGAAAATTTTTACATTATCTAAAAAAAAAAAAAAAGGCATTCCTTAAACCAAGAGTCCTCTTAGGATTTAAAACAAAACCCTAGCTTTTGTATTTTTTTAAAAAATATCCATTGGGGTTTGAACATATGATTCTCCATTTAGAATAGTAATCATGATGCCATCACACTACATGGTAGTCCACAACCCTAACTTCTGTTTATTTATATGGAATCCTATTAATATTTTTTTTTTAATGTTTATTAATTTGCTCTTGATAGGGTTGTTTGTTTGTGGACAATGAGGTATGGTATAGTGATACACGTGTGCAACCACCACTCCGACATACTCTTGCCTAATAGTTTTGAGAGCAACTTCAATTCTATTCGAATTTAAAGACAAAATCTGTCACTATGCTAATAACTTAGGAAGTAAATTTAAATTATGAATAATTAAGGCACTATATATATATATATATATAGCTACACTATAGCTATCCTTAATAGCCATATTAGGCATATTAAGAAATGGATTGAGATACGAATTGAAATTTTTGGATGGTCAATATCCATTTTTTACTTGTAATAAAAATTTAAACAATTTATGTCAAAATTTTATTATTTATATACATTATTATTCACATGTTGAAAACAATGATATATTATAATTTAAGGGTAAAGTGCCAAATAGATGAGAACAGGATTCGTCAATAATATCTGAAATAGGTTACAAGAGCATATATACACAAATAGAAGATAGAGACTAAGTACAACTAGAATACTAGAGTTTTAACACTCCCTCCCAAGTGAAGGGTGTTGTGATGCAACCTAAAGCTTGTCTCGAAGAGATACAAACCGAGTAGTAGGCAAGTGTTTGGTGAAGATGTCAACTAGCTGGTCTTTAGTAGAAATAAAATGAACAGAGTGCTCTCTAGATGCCACTTTTTCGGGTACAAAGTGATAGTCAATCTCAATGTGCTTAGTCCTAACATGAAACACATGATTGGCACACATGTATGTAGCACCCAGATTGTCACACCATAGTCTAGGAATAGGCAACAAAGAGACGCCCAGCTCCCGCAACAAAGACACGATCCAAGTGGCCTTAATTAGCAGAGACATCCACCAAAGCCTTGTATTCAGCTTCAGTAGAAGACCTGGTAACTGTGCGTTGTTTCCTGCACACCCACGAGACAAGATTCGCCCCTAAGGAAACAGCAAACCCACTTGTAGATTTCTGGTTTTCCTGACAGCTTGCCCAGTCAGAGTTACGTTAGAGAAGGGATGTATCTCCATAGAATGGGATTTGCGTAGATTAGGACTTAGTGCAGTTGGTTCGTGACTGACTGAAAATCTAATAGAACAGAACCTGCAACAACTATGTCTAAAATCTATTCCAGGTGGCTATTTTACAGTTGAATGAAGAAATAACTGCTTTGGGGTGGATTAAAAGAATATTCAAGATTAGTTGAGAGATCGAATGGTACAGTTAATGTATATTCTCTCAATTATAGCCTTAAGAGTGAAAGAGTTATTGGATTACAAGAAAATTATTTTGGAAGTTATTCTCATCTAAATTCAAAGTATATCTATATTCTAGGGAGAAGTTAGTTTTAGAGAGATAGTACATTTTTTAGTGAAGAACCTCTCTTTACAAGTTTTACAAGAAATACTCAAAAAATATTCTCTCAAGATATTCATCTACAACTTGAATTTACATTGATCTTGAAGAGAAGAAACTCAAGTGATTTTATCACTTCAAAGACCGTATTCCATATACCGTTGCAGTGCAACGGTAGGTGAATCAGAAAGCTAGACAGTTGTGTTGAAGATCTCCGAGCTTTAAATCAATTCAACTATGGTGTCTTGCAGAATAGGTACATACAATGTGGGGTACAACACATACTGGTGAGATTGTTCTCTTGCCGTCTGTTTAAACATCTATTGAGATAGTGGATTGGATTTATTATTGGTGGTCACTCAGATGTAGATGTGGTTTGCATTGAACTAGGCTATCAAACCTCTATGTGTTAATTTTCATTTACTTATTGTTTGATTCGCTTTATTTCACAATCAGTAATCTAACGTTTAAGTAATTTCAATTTAATCAAGTAAATTCAAGGGACACTGAAATCTCTCTCTCTCTCTCTCTCTCTCTCTCTCTCTCTCTATATATATATATATATATATATATATATATATATATATTACATACATTTTTCTTTGATGAAATGTCAAGAAGGGTAGTCATGGTTGTTAATCTAGTTGGTCCAAATTAGACAACCCTCAAATATGTTATCATGGTTATCTAGATCTAGACATAGATCGATAGACATGACACGATTTGCATGATCCAACCACGAATAGTCAATTGGTCATAGATGAGGACCTTTCGTCCTCATCCTAGATTCCTAGATTTGGAATGAGGGCGAAGGTCTCATTCTAATTTTTTGTTTTAACCAACTTCATTATTTCCTTATAATTTACTTACAACTTTAAATAATTAATTATTTTTTTCACTTTAGGTCCCATAATTATAAAATCACTTCCACATTTGATCCTCAAATATTATTTTTGTCACATTTGGTACAACTCTTATTTTGTTGTCACGTTTAGCTCTTCTCAATAGAAAACAATTGTAATACGTTGCACTACTTTTAGTTCAAAATCATACCATCTTGAACATTTTGATACTTTTGGAGAGAAAATGTATAACTGGTGAATTAAAAACCTGATGGATTTAAACTGATATTTATTAAAAAAGTTTATCAAAAGGACCAAATGTAGATATACACTAAATGTGAAAGAAGTTACTATTATATCAAACATAGTCATATTTCATTATAGTTATTCCTTCCATCTTGTAAAAGATCTGATCATGGAACCCACCTCTTCTCTCTCTGTATTTGGAAGGCAGCCGGCAGGGATTATCATTGGAAATATCTTTGGAACACAAAATCTAATAATTTCATTTCATAATTAAATTGACCATCACAATTGTCTTGCAGATGTCTTGATGAAAGCTAGAGTGAGCTGTGTTTTACAAAGTCAACCAGAGAGAGGCATAGGCCAATCATGACTGCCACTGACCTTAGAATACCAAACAACAACAACAAAATCACCTTCAAAACCATTTTTTTATTTCTAAAATCTTAAAACAATACAAAATTTTGTCATTTCGAATTATTGTTTGCTTACATATGAGATTTGAAATAGGATTCTCTGTTTAGCTCATTTGAATCATAATCTTGGGGGAGAAGTGATAGCTCATTTGAATCATAATCTTGGGGGAGAAGTGAGAAGGATGACTTTGGTCACCCAAACTTGATGAGAAGATCTTCCTCATCAGAAACTATATCTTTAACACATCATTTCTATCTTCTTCCACAAAAATATCCCTTCTTTCACCCATCAAACAGATAGATAGATAGATAGATACACTAACTCTCAGGCTAGCTGCAGCAGAATATATATATGTAATTATGAGGTAAGGTTCTGCAAACGTTAATTTTTCAATATATTTGAAGTATCATTGATTGTTTATTGAATGAGTTCAGGCTTTCCTGGTATGGGTTTCTTGTCAAATGTCATCTTACAACTGAATTTCAACCTTGTAAATACATACATTCGCCTCAAATATATCAATCGTGCCTGGTACCATATGTGACTATATCGAATATTATTGATTACGATTTTTAATCATATCCTGTACAATCATGCTAATATATACGTCAATCCGTATTTTTAGAGTTTCTATGTACAGTGTTTGTTGACTTTTACATTGTATCAATCAGATGTTGATAATATTAAGTAAAACAATAATGTATAACACATTTGATTATATGAAGTACTATATGTACCAATGTGATTGTACAATATACTATTGGCATCTATATCGATCAAATAACTTGGTTGGCAAGCATTTCTCATTATAATTTGCAAGTTAAGTGAATGAGTTATCAAAAGAGTTAGTGCAAATTCGATTCTTGTTAAGTAGTGACCTAGAATTTTTATGTGAAAAAAAAAATGTGAAAAAAAAGGACATCTCTCGTAACTCTTGAGCAGGGGTTTTGGTAGTTTAGAATTAGTTTAATATGAACTGTAAACTCAATGTATAAAAAAAATGGAGCATTCAAAGGTCTCGCAAAGGCTTAACTCAATGATTCAATAGTCACCTTGGAAGTTTTGCTTAAGTGGCAGAATGAGGGTTCGATTCTTTTACTGAAGATGTGGGGGAGAATTCAAAACTCAAAAATTAATCAATGAAGACTCTTTGTGCGTAGAGTATAACAGTGGAAACTAAAGACTAATGGAAACCTAATACATAAAAAATAAAGCATCCAAGGAAAAAGACTGGCCACGTGGGTTGTTGGAAGGTTGTTGTCTTCTACTGTGCACTGAACCAATCTCAATTATTAGCCCCCACTGCCATCGATCATCTTCTCTCTCTGTATATGTATGTATGTGCACATGCATTATAGGGAATTGCATATGATGATGATGATGATGATATATGTATGCATCATGCATGCAAGTTGCTATCCGTTCTTGTTGTCAAGACTAAAAAATAAATGTTTGGATTCCCATCTATTCGGAGTAGAAAACTTGTCTTGCTCTGTTACGTTGCCATATTGGCAACCGGTACGTTTTCTTTTTTTTTTTTTTTTTTTACATGAAAAATTTTGAGCTTATTATTGTTGGATATGTTTGCGGGGGAAGTACTGACAAACAATTCTCAATATTTATTTTTGTCGAAGAGACAAGTATCAATTCAAGTCTTTTTTTTTTAATACTCAATCAGATGATAGGTGTTAAGTCTTCTTTCTATACTATGTCCTCAACAATGTATAGTAGCAATAGATATTTGGGGGCACAAACACTTGAAAACAATTAGTAAACCTAGTGAGGTCAAACCTAGTGACTCCAAGAAGGTTTTAGATTGGATTAACAGCCAATTATTGAGGAAAAGATCAATGATGGGTCTTGTTGCCAATGTAGTTGGCCTGCTAAAGTGGGTCATGTTTTCACGAACAAAGTAAGGTTTTGGAAATTATGGAGAGCCTGCAATGTACGCTATGGGCGTTCTAATGAACCGTTTGGTTACTAGGTGCTATTAGTTGGAGTTTCTTCCAGGCCTTCTCTTGATAAAAAAAAATATTATTAATTACTTCATTCAATTTTCTAAGAAGCTAGGAAATAACAAATAATCTCTTATCTCATATACTACTAAAGTAAAGGGATTTTGCCAATGAGATTTGCTTGTTTCCTAGCTCAACTCAAAGATGGTAATTTCTGTATCTTTTTTCTTTCCATTGTTTTTCTCTTGTAAAAGTATTAGGCATTCATATTTCCTAGTTTATAACATTAGTATTGGCACCCGGTTTACATTCTCACATGGAGGGGAGTGGGTTCGAGCCTCAATGGAGGCGATTGTTGACTCACTGTGCTTCATTAGGTTGGAAAAGTAGTTATGAACATATATTACATTGTAATAGAGTCAACAGTACTAAAAAAAAACATTAGTATTTATTTTATTGGTTGGTTAGATTAGATTTCTCTATTTTCGTTGTTTTCCAATAGAGAATGCGCGTAGGGGTGTGCAAACTTCAGTAAATTTTCGGTTAACAAACCGAACCGACAAAGTTCAGTTAACCAATTTTTTAACCGAACTTTTTCAATTTGGTTAATGGTTAAATGTTTTTAAAAATTCGGTTAAGGGTTAATTCGGTTAGAAAGTTCGGTTAACCAAAATTATATATATATATATATATATATATATATATATATATATATATATATATATAATCTAATATGTAAAATCCTATAAATTTGTAGTGTTGTTATGGTATTGTTTTTGTATATTCTCTAATGGATTTATTATTATATGTATGTAGTATTTTAATTGAATTTATTATGGGAAAATGGCATCTTTAGTCCCTGAGTTATAGGGGTAGTGTAGACTCAGTCCCTAAGTTATGGCTGTATGCGAGTTTAGTCCCTCAGTTATTCACAAAGTGGCGAGTTTAGTCCCTGGACATTAAATTTGACGAAAAAATTAAAAAATATTCAAAATTTGAGGGGTAAAATAGGAAATTCACATTTTATTATTATTCTTATATCAAAACCACTTTTACAACATTATTTTTCACTTCTTAGCCTAATTATTTTCAAGATTTTTCATTTTTAAAAGCATTTTAATAACTTTCAAATGACTTATTAGTAACCTGACTCTCGTATAACACACTTAAAACCTAGCACAAATAAAGAAATGCATGATCATTGTATTTAGGTGTATGAAACACACTATCCTAACAAGTTTTTATTTTTTTACTAAGCAACAAATGTAATACAATTAAAACTTTTGAGATTTTTTTACACACTATCCTATCTCAAAAGTTTAATTTTATTACATTTGTTACTTAGTAAAAAAAATAAAAACTTGTTAGGACAGTGTGTTTCATACACCTAAATACAATGATCATGCATTTCTTTATTTGTGCTAAGTTTTAAATGTGTTATACGAGAGTCACGTTCCTAACAAGTCATTTGAAAGTTATTAAAATGCTTTTAAAAATGAAAAATATTGAAAATAATTAGGCTAAGAAGTGAAAAAATAATGTTGTAAAAGTGGTTTTGATATAAGAATAATAATAAAATGTGAATTTCCTATTTTACCCCTCAAATTTTGAATATTTTTTAATTTTTTCGTCAAATTTAATGTCCAGGGACTAAACTCGCCACTTTGTGAATAACTGAGGGACTAAACTCGCATACAGCCATAACTTAGGGACTGAGTCTACACTACCCCTATAACTCAGGGACTAAAGATGCCATTTTCCCATTTATTATTATAGGTATTATTTTTATGATTTAAAACTTTAGCTTAAAAAAGTTCAGTTAATCGGTTAACCGACTGATTAACCGAAAAATTCGATTAAGTTAATTCAGTAATACAAAGTTTGGTTCAGTTAACGGTTAAAGTTTTAAAAACTTTGGTTAAAAAGGTTCGGTTAACCATTTGCACATTGCTAGATGCGCGTGTTAACAAATCTAATTAGATGTTATTATTAACTTTATTGATAGATTTTGATCATATGATTTACCAACATAATTAATATCTCAACATTAAATTGGTTGACAACTCAATCACCTTTCCGAAGATGACATGTTGATTATCTTTTTTGGTGAGCAGGAGAGACCTAGTGGTCCCGATATTGTTACCGGTATCTACTACTAGCCACACCCGAGGCGTCACGCATGAGAAGATCATCTAACCCCTCAAGAGGTTGATCCAGGATCGAAGTGCCCCAAGGACATTTTGATTATAATCAACCTAATTAAGGACAATTTGGATGGATACCAATGAAGTTAAAGACATCCTTGACCGCGACGCGAAGTCCGTGGCTGCCAGAAGGATTTACTAATTTCCTCGGGGCTCCGGCCCCTCCCATGCACCAAAAAAAAAAATAAATAAAAGGACAATTTGGATGGATACCAATAAATGTTTAGACGGATGCATGGATACACTCCAACTATGCATCACCACCAAAACTTCAAATAGGAGAATGACACAAGTTTGAATGTTTTTTGAAATGTATAATACACCTTATAAGCTTTTAGAAAATTGATTGTTACTTTGTGTAAATGTATAATCAGATGGTAGTTTATTTTTTTTTCTTTGGTAATTTAATTTCATGTTTATTTCTTTTGTTTTTCATATTGGATTTTTCAAAGAATAGGAGTATCCAATGTATGTGAACGAAAAATCTCAAACTTCAACAAACTTCAACAAAAATTAAGAGAGGTGTGGAAGCAACTCAAAAGTAAAGGTGTCAGATGGAGCAAAGAATTTGATTTGGGTTTATACAAACAATAATTACTTAGGAACATAATTAATCAAAATATTTAATTAACTGAATTTTGATCAATCTACATATATAGTCATTGATCTAACCTAACCCGTTCACAATATATACTAATATAACGAATTTAGGGAGCTATATGGATGGAATTGCTAGGGTTCTAGAGTTGAAAGTTGTGTCATAAAATGATTCCAGTAAAAAACTTTAAATTTTCTATGAAGAAAATAGTTACGTTGTTGCTGTAACTGTAATAAATTGGTCTATATAATGAGGAGATGGACACATAAGATTAATGTTAATAAGCTAATATTTAAATACGAAATATCATATATATGACATGATGTTTAGTAAAATCCCTCTCTTCCATATTAAATACCGACCTATAGTGTAAATATTTAGGCAAAAACTTGTGTGAGACCGTCTCACCGTAAGATGAGTCGGGTCGGGTCGGGACAAATGTAGATGTGCTACTTATATGCACAAATGTCATACTTATGTGCTCAAATGTAATACTAATCAGGAATAAAAATTTTGTTACTTATAAGGGTAAATGTAATACTTTTTAGGGAAAATACAATACTTTTACATTTCGATTTAAAAGTATTACATTTTTCCTCAAAGGTGTAAAAGAATTAAGAACACTTACAAAAATTCAAATTAAAAGTATTTATTTAGACTATCATTTTTAGACCAAATATTTAGACTATCGATTTTACAAGGTTGCAAACATTTATTTTAGTAATAATTATAATGAATTTTTTATATTATCTTGGATTCATATACTTTGAGTTAGATATTTAAATAAAAAAATTCGACATTCAATTACCCATGTATAAACTTCTCCTATATAATCTTGCATTGATATACTTTCAAATATTTATTTAAATATGAACATTGGGCATTAACCCATTCGCGCAATACGCGTATAAAACTAGTTTGCCCTTATAAGTAAGAGGCACTTGTCAACATTATTTATTATGAAAAATGTATTACTTTTTCTCTTATAAGTAACAAAAATTGTATTCTTGATTAGTATTATATTTGAGCATATAAGTATGACATTTGCATGTTGCTTCGACCCGACCGACCCGTCGTACGAATAAGGATCCAGTCTCACACAAGTGTGACCCAAATATTTATTAATTTTATTAGTTAATCTATGAAAATCTGTAAGTAACTTTTCTTATTGATATATCTACAAATGACAAATTTAATTTTTCTTTGTAGTTTTCTCAATTTCTCAAACTCAACATCAGATAATATTCACCATTTATTAAGAGTAATTTTGATTAGTAATATCTATTTTTGTAAATCGCTCTTGTATGTGTTATAAAATGAATATTATCAGGAATTATTTTATAACAAAATTTTCGTGAACAAATTAGTTGTTGTAACTTTTATAGGATTCATTATATTATATGAAGTTCGATTTAACTAATTTGTTGGATTTATTTCAACCCATAACGCAATAAAATTGTTATTTTTGTCTACTACAACCCATGTCTTGTTAGATTGAAAAATTGACTATTATGCCATATAATGATGTCTGTTCTCTTTAAGGTAATTTGATTTTATGTTTATTTCTTTTGCTTTTATATTGGTTTGCTTTTCCAAAAATAGGAATATTCGATGTGAATAAAAAAATCTCAATCTTCAATAAAATAAATTTACTTAAGAGTTAATTCTATTTTATTAGTCCAAGATTTATAAGTGACAGTCCACATTTAGTATTATTTATCAAAACATCCCCTAGTAGAATAAATTTACTTAAGTGTTAATCTCATTTTTTGTCCCAGATTTATAGGTGACAGTCTATTTGTAGTCCTTTTTTTAATCATAACATCCCATTTTGATCCTAGTATTATTGTGGTATGACCATTTTTTTAGTCCTCCATCAACAAAATCGTTGAAATGTCGTCAAATACAAGAACATTTCAATCTTTTTAATAGCTATTGTTAGTTAGTGTTTTGGCTACCAAATATTCTTATATATATTTCGACTGGAAATTCATTCCAGTAAACTGCAATGAATTTCCAAATTCATTCCAGTTTTGGAAATTCATACTAGAAAACTGGAATGAAAATTCCAATTCTGAAATTTTAATTCCAGTTTTATTTTTTGTTTTAATTTGTTTCAATTGTTAATTTGTTATGATGGTATTTAATTTTTAGATATTAGACTTTGAATTTGGGTTATGTGATGTTTCATGCATAGTTATTACGGCGCCCCGTTAAGTCGCGGTGCCCCCCGACCGCCTTGTCGCCTAGGAAATGTTGAAATTTGGGGTGGTAAACCAAACCGAACACCAAACCGAATTAAATTCAAATCGAAATCGAACCGAACTCTAATGTTAAACCGAATGGTTTAATTTTTTTAAAACTGAAACTGAAAAAAAAAAAAAATTGAACCGAAGACCAAAACGTCCACCCCTATTTACAAATTTTAGATCTCAATACAAAATTATACTACGTATTATTTAATATTCACAATTTTGTTACATAGATTAAAAAATTGTGTTATACTATTGAATATAGAGTTATGAAATTGTAAACATAGAGTTCTGGAATTGCGAGCATAGAATTCTGTAATTGTGAATATAGAGTTCAAAAATTATGAATATATATAGAGTTCAAAAATTACGAACATAAAGTTCTACAATTATAAATATAGAGTTTTAAAATTGTGAACATAGACCTGGGTCCACTTTGCAAAGTGGACCCGAGTCCATGGTATAACAACCGTTAGGATTCGAGGGACTTGAAGGGTATTACAAGTCCGAGGATTTTATTGGAGACATGCGACTCGGATTTTTATGACGAGGAGTAGCAAGTAGATTAGAATCCCGTTTCGACCACCAGAGGTGGACCTACATTGGTTCATTGGAAGGGGACTTGCACCATATTTACAAATACACATCCTGGAAGCAACATAATTAAATGGACCAATCATTTTTGATTTTCGAAATGAATTTTTAAAAAATAGGAATAGTATTCTATAAGAAATGAAATAGGCAAAGAATAGAGTAGGAATTCTATTATATTGTTTGGTTCGCTGAATGAATAGACTTTAGTAGGAATGAAATTTTAGTGTTTGGTTGATTTAAGAAATAAAAATGAAATATGTGTTTAAAAAACATAAATACCCCTATGCATAAATACCCCGGGAATAGCTAATACCAGGGAGTCCCCTAAGGGCTATTCCCCCTGCAACGAGAATAGCTCATTCTAGGAATGTTATTCTCATAATAAAAGGACAAACCAAACAATGAAATAGGTTTATTCTTGGGAATGATATTCCATTCCTGACCTATTCCATGGACCAAAAACGTTGTTAGTGTTATCCTAACACAAAGTGGAGTAGACACACGTGAACTCACAAATTAAAAACAATGACCCTATTTGGTAAATGGTTGTTAGTTGATAACTGTTAGCTGATTGAGTTAGAGGATATGACTAGTTGATAACATTAGGAGATTGTATAATTGAAGGTGTTTGGTAAATTAGTATCATACTGTCTTTAAAAATAATTAAAAATGTAAAAGGTGTAGAACTAAAAAATTAGTATTACCTATTGAACTAAATACTATCATACAGTCTTTAAAAATATTTAAATCTTTTTAAAATTATTTGAATCAGTTACACGGTATTCTGAGTTTCTTTAGTGTAATTATTGAAAATTTTGAAATTAAACAATGGAGGTATAAAAATGCATAATAAATATAGTGTGATGGGGATATGGGTATCCGGGGAGCCCATTTCATCTGGAAGGTCTTGGGCTCAAGCGAGGTGTCCATTTGTATTGCTGAGATGTTGGCCCTACAAGATTAATGGAAGACTATTGGGCTATGGAAATAAGGAGGCATGGAGCAAAGTATTAAAAGATAGGGGGGTTGCCAGCAAGGTGAAAGGAGCTGGAGGGAGAACACATAGAAGATGGTGGGCTGACATGGGATGTTGCCAACCAGTGGTGGATGACCGAAGTAGGTCGTAGGTGGGGACGTTGGTCCCCACCGGAGGGGGCGTGTATGGTGCGCCCCGCGCACCCTACATGCGTCCCCATTTCTAGGGTAGTGCGGGGGGTGTCGCCAACTGCATGGGTGGTCATGTCGATTGAGGCGCTGGCTCCGGGTGCAGAGACATGCCTCAAGCCCCTAGTACAGTGCCGAGCGTACCACCCGTGCCCCCTCTTCTTGAGGTGGTGGGCTGTGGTGCGTTATTGTGTGTGGAGTGGTGCGGTATGGGACAATATAGGGGGGAGGGGGTTGGTAATGGTGCAGTATATCAGACTGACACACATCGGATCTCAGACACGCATTCCCTTTGCTTCCCACAAAAAGTTCATTTTGAAAAGAAATAAAAAAACATCCCATCTATAATAAATTTTCAATAAATAAATCAAACTAACACATATTATTATGTAAAACTAAGTACTCTAGTAATTTTTAACAATAGTAGCTATTTCTTTATTTTATGTTGATAAACATGTGTTTTGATTCAAAATCAGTTATACTGTATTATTATTATTTTTTGAGTATTACTGACTCTATTACAGTATAATCTCATTGAGCTACAAGCTACTTGGCAATTAAATTAGATTATTAGAGATAAAAAAATCAAAGATGTTAAATTACTTAAATATACAAGTCTAGCTAAGCAATAGGAGGAAAAACGTCTCATCTGTAACACATTTTCAATAAATAAATCAAACAATTCATATGGTATAAAACTAATTTACTCTAAGTTGATAAATATGATTGATGCAAATCCAACGATCATTAGATACTTATAGATTGAATAATTTTTTTTTTATGAGAAAAAATTCGTAGTCACTAATCAAGGGTGTACACGAAGTAAATTATTTTTAAGTGTAATAATTAAAAGTTTTATATAAAATAATCATACTCATATCAATTATTTCGTATACCTTGAATCAAATGCTCCTTTAATGTATTTGAAATTAAATATTATTATTATTATTATTATTACTATTATTATTTTATATCTATCATAAATTTAAAATTATTTGATCATTTTTTGAAGTGCAAATAGTTGTTAAAATCCATTGAAAATTATCTCTTTCCAAAAAAAAGGAAAATAATATAATGCCCTCATACATAATTTCTTGAAGCTATAGTAGATAGAGAAGTTTGTTTTCAACATAAAAATAATGGAAATAGTATTTGATAGGTGTAATACCCCGTATTTTATTAACATTATTATTTTATCCTAAGGTATTGACATACATGAGTTATGATCTCCCGATACTTCAAAAGGATTTTTATAAGTGAGTATAGTTGTTATTAAGCTGCGAACCTACGTACCGGTCACGAACCGTAAAATTTTTTAAGGACGAATTTTCAGCTCGGATTTCCTAGGAAATGGATTATTAGGCATCATACTATTAAGCTTGAATTTCCTATTCAATTAAATTAGCCCGTAGCAGTGGAAATTTATTGTGATCGTAGCATCGCTATATTTTACGGTGTACCGAACCTAGCCCAATTTTGAGGTTTAGTCTGGAATAAATTTTTGGTTTCAAAATTCTTCCTATTTAAATTATTTTCCACCGAAACTTTATCTGTTTGGACCACAACTGATAAGTTGGAAGATTTTTATTTTTGGAACCACAAGGTTGTGACAAGTGTCACAATTTTTACCATGTAATTAAAATATTAATTTTAAGAGATGAGTTTGGATAAGCATCCCTATATTTTATTTTTATTATATATATATATATATATATATATATATATATATATATATATATATATATANGTGCGCCCCGCGCACCCTACATGCGTCCCCATTTCTAGGGTAGTGCGGGGGGTGTCGCCAACTGCATGGGTGGTCATGTCGATTGAGGCGCTGGCTCCGGGTGCAGAGACATGCCTCAAGCCCCTAGTACAGTGCCGAGCGTACCACCCGTGCCCCCTCTTCTTGAGGTGGTGGGCTGTGGTGCGTTATTGTGTGTGGAGTGGTGCGGTATGGGACAATATAGGGGGGAGGGGGTTGGTAATGGTGCAGTATATCAGACTGACACACATCGGATCTCAGACACGCATTCCCTTTGCTTCCCACAAAAAGTTCATTTTGAAAAGAAATAAAAAAACATCCCATCTATAATAAATTTTCAATAAATAAATCAAACTAACACATATTATTATGTAAAACTAAGTACTCTAGTAATTTTTAACAATAGTAGCTATTTCTTTATTTTATGTTGATAAACATGTGTTTTGATTCAAAATCAGTTATACTGTATTATTATTATTTTTTGAGTATTACTGACTCTATTACAGTATAATCTCATTGAGCTACAAGCTACTTGGCAATTAAATTAGATTATTAGAGATAAAAAAATCAAAGATGTTAAATTACTTAAATATACAAGTCTAGCTAAGCAATAGGAGGAAAAACGTCTCATCTGTAACACATTTTCAATAAATAAATCAAACAATTCATATGGTATAAAACTAATTTACTCTAAGTTGATAAATATGATTGATGCAAATCCAACGATCATTAGATACTTATAGATTGAATAATTTTTTTTTTATGAGAAAAAATTCGTAGTCACTAATCAAGGGTGTACACGAAGTAAATTATTTTTAAGTGTAATAATTAAAAGTTTTATATAAAATAATCATACTCATATCAATTATTTCGTATACCTTGAATCAAATGCTCCTTTAATGTATTTGAAATTAAATATTATTATTATTATTATTATTACTATTATTATTTTATATCTATCATAAATTTAAAATTATTTGATCATTTTTTGAAGTGCAAATAGTTGTTAAAATCCATTGAAAATTATCTCTTTCCAAAAAAAAGGAAAATAATATAATGCCCTCATACATAATTTCTTGAAGCTATAGTAGATAGAGAAGTTTGTTTTCAACATAAAAATAATGGAAATAGTATTTGATAGGTGTAATACCCCGTATTTTATTAACATTATTATTTTATCCTAAGGTATTGACATACATGAGTTATGATCTCCCGATACTTCAAAAGGATTTTTATAAGTGAGTATAGTTGTTATTAAGCTGCGAACCTACGTACCGGTCACGAACCGTAAAATTTTTTAAGGACGAATTTTCAGCTCGGATTTCCTAGGAAATGGATTATTAGGCATCATACTATTAAGCTTGAATTTCCTATTCAATTAAATTAGCCCGTAGCAGTGGAAATTTATTGTGATCGTAGCATCGCTATATTTTACGGTGTACCGAACCTAGCCCAATTTTGAGGTTTAGTCTGGAATAAATTTTTGGTTTCAAAATTCTTCCTATTTAAATTATTTTCCACCGAAACTTTATCTGTTTGGACCACAACTGATAAGTTGGAAGATTTTTATTTTTGGAACCACAAGGTTGTGACAAGTGTCACAATTTTTACCATGTAATTAAAATATTAATTTTAAGAGATGAGTTTGGATAAGCATCCC
>NC_044916.1:19791363-19796017 GCF_003576645.1 Ipomoea triloba | reverse complement strand
AGGTAAGGAATCCCTTAAGTCGGTTTAGTCACTTGAAATTGGATAATTGATTGTTTGGTTGAAATATGATGAGATCTAAGTAAAATTGTTATGTACATGTGGTATGTATAATATATATGAAATTGTATTTTACATAATATATATGTACAAAATGTTGTGTTGGTGAGTTCTCATTAATGGTGTTGTTAAAGTTGTTATGAATATGGATGTTGGCAAATAGATTATGAGATGGTGGTTCTTGGATGATTAATAGCTTATGAGTATATTAAAGACGGATTTAAGGGGTACTTAAAGTTTAATGGTGAGTTATGGGCAATAATGAATTTTGTTAATTAATGATGGTGGATTACGGTGATGATTAAGAGTACTTAATGATTAATTAAGGTGATTTGGTTCACGTTGAAGCCTAGTGATGAGGATAATGTTGGACTAAGGACTAAAGATTTATGTTAAGTATAGATGGGTAAGTGGTTGAAGGTGAGAAATTGTGGACTAAAATAAGTAATATTGATGGGTTAAGTAAGGATTATGGGCATCATAATAAGTAAGGATTACAATATTGATGGGTTAAGACTAATGATGGTAATTATGCATATGGGTTATGGTTTATTGATTTAAGGTGGAAATCAATTATGAATTATGGTTAAGGGTGGTGATTAGTGATTAAAATGGTGATTAGGAACTATTATTCTTATTAATAAATAAGGAAAGTTATGAAGATTATGAGCTTATAAGGATTATGATTAAAGATTGGATTAATGATGGAATTAAATGAGGATGATGTAATGATGGATAACGTTATTGATGATGGTGATGTCATTATGTTGTTGATCTAAGAAGTTGAATTGTAATTATGGTGGTGATATATAATGCTATAATTATGGTACATGAGTATGAATTGGTGATTATGAATTAATGGTTTAGATTAATGGATAATTATGGATTATGGTTAATAATGGTGTTAATGCTTTCGATGACTTGATAATGATGTTATAATGTTGTTGACTTGTTGTCGATGATGGATTACAAGGTTAGTAGTTACTAATGACAATAATTAATGCTTAAGAATGATTAGGGTCAATTGTTGGATTATGGGTGACTAAGTATCGATTATGAATGTACGATATCCTCAAGTTATGATCTAATGGTGTTGATCATGGTAGAAGTTGTTGATGTCGATAGTGACAAGGATAACTATCTATTATTAGTTAATGGTGGAACCATGATTATGGATTACCGACGATGATTGGATTGTAAGATGGACTGAAGTTCATGATAAGGAATAAGTATTGGGAATGGATATATGTAGTGTTAGTAGAATATATAAGTATCCAATGAGTGACCAGCTTGTGTTTAGCTGTGTTTTCTTCCAATTTTTGCTCGTACTCGAGCTATGCTTGAAAAGCCTTTGGGCAAGTAAAAATGTTTATGAAAACTTACGTTGAAGGACGTATGCTATACAGGTTGTCAAGACCTTATTTTTTTTTTGAGGGAAAAATACCACTTTTACTGAGTGGGCACTCTATGTGAGAATGATGAGAAAATGGTGTTTGAAAAGCCTGCGGGCACTGAAAGTATTTTGAAAATCCTTCAGGGGCTAATGAGGTAGCCAATTTTAAGTATTGGACTCAATTGTGAAATATGTGCAAAAGAAATGATTTAAGAAAGAAAAAACTGAAGGAAGGATCATGTTTTCAAACCCTTAGTTTCTGGAATAAGGTGGGGACCTACGGGAAGGCTTAAATGCCACGGCCCGGGGTTGGAATAAGGGTGGACCTACGGGAGGGCTGGAGTGCCATGGCCCGAGGTTAGGATAAGGAGACCTACGGGAAGGCTGGAAATGCCACGGATCGAGGTTTGTATGATCAATTCATACTGCAGAGCGAAGTCTATTCGCTTAGAAGAGAGGGAGTTATGAAATTACTCCAAAGGTGGGGAATTGAGAAATATTCAAAAAGAAAGCCGCGTGCTTACTCAGGGGAAACTAAGTGAATTTTTGACTATGAAAATTATAGTTACTCTGTAACTATGTTGAAAAGAAAAATGTGATGAATCTCGAGCACTGAAGTGTGCTGGTGAACTCTCTTTGAGAAAAAAATGATGCAATTCCTGGAAATGAAAGTTTTGCAAACTTGTCTAAAAGGACATGAAAATGATTTTGAACGGTGGTTATGCCATTACATTTAACAGAGAAAAACTTTACAAACTTCTAAACTATTTATGTTTTCAAACCTTTGTCTACTTTTAAGTGACAATGGATTTCCTTACTTAGCCGTCGTGCTAACTACACTTCGATGTGTTCCTTATCAGATGCAGTCTAGCGTGGGCTCCTGCAGCCCGAAGAGCTTTGAATAGGATGGAAGTTGAGGTTGGGGTCTACTCTTTGATGTAGACAGGGATTATTGTTAATGTTGTAAGTTTAGCCTATGCACTTAGAGTGGAGTTTGTCAAGAGGTGATAGAATTCACTCTAGGTGTGGCGGTAGCACCCAGTTTTCTGCTGATAAGATGTAAGCTTCCGCAATGTATTATTATTGATTTGTAATAAATCCAAGATGTGAAAATTGGGGTGTTACAATAGGTTTTAATGCACTTGATGTTACATTCATTCTTCTTTAGATTGGACATCAAAATAGAGCTTTGAATCATTCAATTTGTTGGGTAAAGAATTCGTTAATACAAGTATTCGTTACTTAGAGGACCCCATCCTCTAATAAAGCCACTGCATAGTTAAATCGTGAGTCGCACAATCAGCCCACCAGTCATACCTTAGTCTTGCGCATAAGGGATTCAATAATCCATACTTTTCGTCATCTTGAACGTTTTTTTCATTCATGTTTATACCTTGAGTCATTACATAAGTTAAGGCAGCGAAACATTACACTAAACCCGGATACATAGTGAAATAATTCATTGATTCAACGATTCATTGATTTGTGAGCTTGGAATAAAAATTATGAAGAATTAATTCAACATTTACGAATTGAAACACTACTTGTTTGCTGCTGTTTGATTTGCGCGTGTCCCTATACATCCTTAAGTCTTATGAGAGTAATTGTCCCTATACATCCTTAAGTCTTATGAGAGTAATTGTGGGAGGAGAGCATGTTATTAATTAACTGTTTTTTTCTAAAAAAATAGTTAAATTGAAAACTACTGTAGAAATACATTTTTTAGCGAGGGACATGAGATGAGGTGAGTCGAGGTCACATTAATGCTCTTATAAATGAGGGGAGATGAGATGAGGGAAACTTTCATTCCGATTCCCTTTTCTTCTCATATCAGACACGCATTCCCTTTGCTTCCCATAAAAAGATCATTTGCCTTACTTCTCAACAGATCATACTTCCATCAATACTCCCGCCGGCATTTAATCTCCCAGCCCACTCCGATCCTATATTAGAGTCCTATCCTGGATCATATCCATCAATCTTCACTTCAATTCTTTAATTGGAACCTCTAACATTTATTATTTTACTGTATACACCAGACAACGATATAATGGCAAATTGGCAACAATAACTTTATTACTGATTGGCTTCATCATCGGGGCCGGTCCAAACATTATTTTATAGGTGCAGGTAAAAATTAAAAATAAAACGATATTTCAAGTAATCGTTTTTTATCCTCTTGTTGTTTTCATTTCATATTAGAACCATTACCATAATCTTGATCCCTCACAGTAGATCAGAGTATATCAGAGTATTTAGTTGTGATTTTATTAACTGTTCAACTTTGTTTTTTGTTTTTTTTTTGTTTTTGTTTTTACTTTTGTCACTTTGAGATAAATATTTTTCAAGTATCATTATATAAAACAAAAATGATGTATAAAAAATGAAAAAAAAGCATTTGAATTTTTTCAAAAATATTTTGTCAATAGTCGTAAGTTTTAACACAAATTTCAAAAAATCCATTTTTCACTTTCTAAATTTTTTTTATATTATAATTATAACACTATGTATATAAAAGCTATAAATATTAATGATGAAAAAGTTAATTGATAAATTATTACTCACATGGTACTATAACATACTATTAACATATTATTATTATTATTCAAAAGTAAAAAGTTATTATATATTGTTGAGGGATGAAGCTAGGGTTAGATACGATGAAAATATCCAAGGGTATCAGTTTACATTTACAGTTCTATTTCACTCTCTGTTAATCCATTTCCTTCCTCTCTTGCTTATATATACACTGTACTCGTTTCCCTTATTTCGCAACATTCTGTAAGCTTCATCAATACAACAGATCATTTCCTTTAATTTAGTTCTCAACAGATCATACTTCCATCAATACTCCCGCCGAAATCTAATCTATCAGTGCACTCCGATCCTATATTACGATTTAGAGTCCTATCTTTAGATCCGTCAAAACGGGCTTAGCCTGTCCCGCCACGCAAAAGGGACGGGGCGGACTTTGATATTTTGAGCCTGTATTTTGGCGGGCTTTTTAACCCGCCCCGTCTAACCTGCGGGCTTTGGCGGGCGGGCCGACGGGGCCGCCATATTTATAATAAAAAAAAAGTTATTAAAATAAATAAATTAACATTAGTTTATATTATAATATATATATATATATATATATATATATATATATATATATATATATATATATATATATATATATATATATATATATATATATATATA
>NC_044916.1:19790821-19791177 GCF_003576645.1 Ipomoea triloba | reverse complement strand
TATATATATATATATATATATATATATATATATATATATATATATATATATATATATATATATATATATATATATATATATATATAAATCAAGTTGAAAAAAATTAATACATTGTATAAATGATTCGTTATTGACTTATGAATTGACACATTATGTCTAAAAAAATTACAAATGCATTACTATATGTTTAAACTATCCAAATTATTTTCGTATACACTTAATTGTTACCTAAATTTTAAAATTTGGCAGGCCCCGGCCTAGACCCGCGGGCTTAGGAAAGGGTGGGGCGGGGCGTCGACCTACCTTAGGCCCGTATTTTGGCGGGCTTTTTAGCCCGCCCCCGCCATATGGCGGGC
>NC_044916.1:19739504-19789504 GCF_003576645.1 Ipomoea triloba | reverse complement strand
ATAAACTTGTTTTATGATAAATAAATTTGAAAGATGATATTTATTTGAACTGAAACACGCCTAATTAATTATGTAGGGCTAAGCCAAGGACCTTGTAGTCCAGTGGCATCAAACCCTTTCCTTTATACGGGAGGTGGTGGGTTCGAGCCTCAGTACAGTTTTGTGTTTCAATAAGTTGAGAAAATAGTTATGAACATGTAGGGCTAATTTCAATTTACAAATTTAGAATTGAGGAATTAGAATTTAATACGTACTTTATTTAGATATGAAATTTAAACAAGAACGGATGTGTCAAAAAGAGGATTAAAATCCCCTGATATGTATTAAAATATCTCAATTATATTACTCTTTCTTTCCAAAAGGTTGAATCCTTAAAAATATAAGAGTCCCCCACACTACCACTAATAAAAATCCTTAAAAATATAAGAGTCCCCCACACTACCACTAATAAAAGTCATAAAAATCAATCATAGTCTTTCTTTCAAACTTTACTCTCGTGATCAACTTAGCTGCCTATGCAAGCTCAATTCGTTACTAAAAACAAAATCCTCTATCCCGTTAACCTAGACTTTAATTAATTAGATCTAAATTTATATAGTACTACTAGCTGGTAGTTAGATCAACTTGGGAAGGAAGACAAATCACTATGCAATAAATGCTTTAGTTGAACCTAACATCACCTCTTTTTACGATAATGGTATGTTAAAATAAAAATTTACAAAAATAAAAATAAAAATAAAAAAGAAGAAGAAATTAATACACAAATACTTATAGAAATAATAAAATATTAGTAAAAGTGAATCAAAGATATTTTACATAAACTATCAAGACTCCTAAAGACATACCAATGAGATGAAAATGATTAGAATAATTTTCGAGAAATTAGAATAGTTGGTAGCCAAAACATTAACAATAGCTAGAGAATCACTATTAAGGAAGATAAAATAAAAGTTTATATGCCATTACAGGGCTGGTCCAAAGGATTTATAGGTCCCGAAGCGAAATTAAACAAAGGGCCCCTATATGAAAAATTTGTTTCCGAATGATCAATTTGTTTTTTTTTTTAAACTTCCGAGTGAATGTTTTTTATGCAACATTGTATAAAAAATATTATTATAAAATCGATCTTAACGAAAAAAAAAGGAACAAAAGAACTTGGCACTTATGAATCAGGTGCCCACCCCGTATATCTTATGGCTTATGGGCCCCCTATAGAGATGGGCCCTAGGCAGGTGCCCACCCTGAACCCTCCTCAGGGCCGGCCTGGTATGCCAATATGGGACGGAAGGATTGATTAACTAGTGTACATCGTTCCCACTAGTGGGATCGGTTAGAGACCCTAATTAAATGAGAGGTGAATCCAAATTGGGATTGCATGCTTGCGCGTGGTGTGAGAAGTGTGTTCCCCTTGTTTTAATTGTTTATCTACAAAGGGTTTTTACTTCCCAGAAATATTCCTTGAGTTGTATGGCATCTAACCAACATTCTTTGTAGATAACACAAAAGATTTCCCCCTCTTTGATAGTCTTAAACACTCATATTTTTTATTAACCAAGAGTTGCGTAATTGAATGGGTTGGTATCTTGAAGCTTATGTGCTTAGAAGTGCATTTTCTTGCTTGAGGGCAAGCAAGAAGTAAAGTGTGGAAACTTGATAAGCTCCCAAGACACCTATATATTTGAGTATAAATATGCATGTTTTATAGCATTTTTAGCATCCTTATGTGATAATCTTATGAGATTTTGTGCTTTAAATTCATTAACCACACACAAAGCTACCTTTGGTACAAATTGAGACATTTCAGAGGTCTCGGGAGCCGTTAGGAACAAGGAACGAGCGAAACGAGTAAACCGAGCAGGACAGGAGCCCCAAAGAACCCAGAAAGGAGCATTCACGCGTGAAGGTCGCGTGAACACTTTCCAGTAGCTGTCCACGCGAGCCTTCACGCGTGAAGGTGGCGTGAACGGGACACTGCGAGGAAATATTTTTAGGGCGAATTTTCGGAGACTATTTAAGGAGACTTGATATAATTTCAGGGGAGGTTCCCAATTCCATTTTCATCTGTTTAAATTTGCATTTTCTCCTTGTAAACGGAGATTTGAAGCTTGGATTGAAGAACCTATTTCATTTACTAGGTGATCTATATTTTAATCTTTATCTATTTTTCTTATCTTGTTCTTAGATTGAATTAGCTATTGATCTTGAATTCTTGATTATGTGTGGCTAGTTTAATCTAGGGTTTGGATTGTGTGAAGTTATGTTGTTAGTGTGATGATCCTATTTCTTATTGAGGATTTAATTGCTTTGCTTGTTAGAAAATTCTATTCTTGTCTATTGATTGTTGTTTTGATGAGATCTTATATGGATTTGACCAATCTATTGAGAGATTGAGTTCTTGACTCTATCATGGTTTTGATTTGAGTTGAGATTGAAGCTTTGTGGCAATCGTAGATCCTATGGAATTCACATTAGAAATAGTAGGAAAGTGTGTAGCTAAGGTGTTTGATAAAATGTCTTTTAGGGGTTTTGGTTGCTAAAAGGCACTACTCTTAAGCCTAAGATGCCCTAGTACACAGAGGTGGAAAAGGACTAAGAAGACACACTCTTGAATAGCCAACATCATTGCACCATTTATCCACTACTTGAGACACACTAGGATGCAACATAGATGATCACGATCAAATCCCTTGTTTCCATATATCTTATTTCTCATATCTTATTTCTTATTTCTTATACTTTGCATTTCACTACCTTATGATCGTTTATACCTCACAACTACCATTCACCGCATTCACCACCCATACTCGTTGCATCACATGATTCGATTGATTGAAACTATTCGCATTTGACACACCTCCACGTCCCTCCTTCGAGACCGACGCTCGGGGAGTTATAGACTCTTCGTTTTATCTTTACACATACATACCCCATTCCAACTCACCGCACACAAACTGCAAAACTCTTCAGCGATCATTTTTCATAGTCAACGGAAATTATTTTCCGTTGACCGCATTTTCCAGACGTTGTCAAATACCGAAAACTCAAAAAATAATTTCCATAAATCATTTTTTATGCTACCAAATACACCCTTAAATTATATGTTACCATCTTTCACATCACATTAAAAAAATAACTACCCAACAAACACAAAAAAAATAAAAAGAGAATTAATAAAAATTACAAAAAGGTTTAGACGTGCGACAACCTTTTATAATGTAGATTATGGTTGCAATATATATATATATATATATATATATATATATATATATATAGAGAGAGAGAGAGAGAGAGAGAGAGAGAGAGAGAGAGAGAGAGAGACTAGAGATTAAATCAACAGTTCAAAATGATTTTTTTTTTTTTAAATATGGTGGCATTATGATAATTTTGTACGTGTAGGTTCAAAACTTAAGGTGCGTAAGTATATAACATTAGATGCTTAAGATTAAAGCTTAAGTGCCTAAATTTATAGCTTAAGATGCCTATGTTTAAAGCTTGCAATCTTGATCTGATGAATCAAATTGATCTTCTAAAATGAGCATAAACAATTCTTCGTGAATCAACGATCTTGGCTCAGCCGTGTTCATAGCATCAACCTCGACTCCATCATTTGCTCCTTCATAACTTCAAACTTTAGCTCCAACCTCGACCCCCCACTCTTACAACTTTGGTTCGAACTTGGTCATTTTCAATAGCCATCAACTTCGACTCCATTATAACTTCAAACTTTAGCTCCAACCTCGACCCCATCATTGACTGTACTCTTACAACTTTGGTTTGAACTTGGTCATTTTCAATAGCCATGAACTCTTCATAGCATGAACTCTTCTTTCATCTGTTAAGTTAGGCTTCGACTCTAGCTATATAGACCTTAGCTCCAACTTTGGCCCTTTAGGATGAATTTATGCTAGGAGCTCCTTGATGGTTATGTACCTCATATTTCCTCTTTATTATCTCCAACATCAGCTCTTCTCTTTCTTTGGCGAAAGAAACAATTTTGTAATTCGAACATGAGACCTTATACTTAAGGTTGCACTCTTCTTCTCCAATGCTTCATTAGAACCGTTGGTTACCAAAATTGCAAATATTATATAAGTAACCAAATAAATTCTGAAGGGTTCTAATTTCCTTAGTGATTTGTAAGATTTTTGGCTTAGGTTTGTTTTAGGAGATCATCCACTAGACTCAAAAATAAAATATGGGAAATTTTTAAAATTACAATTTGGCTCATCAAAACTATTATACAATTATTCCTAACATAAATAATTTTAGTCAAGTCTCATTAATCGAACTCGACACATAAAATAGAATGGAGAGAGTAATTTTTTTGGTGTCGAGAGAAATACATAGTCAATATTCGAGAGTGTATACTATCAATACTAGATAAATTTAAAATGAGAAATGTAGTGCATGATGATTCTCTCTTATTAATTTTTCTTTAATTGTTTGTATTTATTTTTGTAATTATACTAATAAATTTATAACTCTTAATAATAATTGAAACATATTAATAGAAATTTTTAATATTAGTTATTTCTCAGAATTATAATCTAAAAAGATAATTTAAATAAGGATTAAAACAAACTAATAATATTAAAAATTAATATTTAATTATAAAACTATGTAATATACATAAAATGTAAATTTAAAAAAATAGATTCATACCAAACAATTGACTTTATTACTTTATCAAATATCAATTTGGGCAAATGTCTCATTATTTACTTAGCTGCTTGTACTTAGTGATTAATTTATTAAAATTTATAAACTACAATGTCACCAAGCTAAGTGAAAAAACAAAACATAAAATAAAGATGGAAGTTCTAATTAATTCAAAATCATATTTTACGTCAAGGGAATACTACGAAGAGTATTAATTATTAAATTCATAGTTAAAATGTATTTCATAAGAAACACATTCTCAAAAGTTAATGACATTGGAGTAAGTGTTTCTAATATATCTTTAATAAAAATGTTATATTCAATGAATATTTTTATATAGACTATATTTATTTATGATACGATATATATTTATTTATTCATTCATTGTTTAATTTCAAAATCTTCAACAATTAAACGAACTAAAAAAATTTCATATAGAAGGTACGCAACTGATTCACACAATTTTTAAAATATTTAAAACATACATATTGTCTCCAAACGCAACATTACATACTAAATGCGCAATAAAACAATGTTACATAAACTAAGTACTGAAATCCGAGTTTAACAAATTCCAAGAACCTTGCTGAGAATCTGAAAATGATGAAAAACATAAAGCTCAAATTAAATCGTTCAATCATAGATAAAATCAAACCACTAATTACATCAAACTTCTTCATGTATCAATTCAAATATCATAATCCAAGTTTGACCAGCTAGCTCACAAATTTGTAACAAATATGCATTCTCAACATCGATTTAACTTTATCACATTAAATCAAACTTACCGAATTTCCGTGGTTTTACACCAATAATCATTGTCTACCACCACTGCATGTTCTGCGCTAGCTGCATATATGAATATGACGTAACCAATAATCTATGCTGCCTATTGACTCTTTAAAGTTTATATTTGAAAAATTAATTTTAAAAAGCATATAATAAAACATTTATAAACTAATGAAATCGAAATTACTATACATGTAAATGAATCAGCGCATCAAATGCCAACTCAAATTATTTGCTCCCCAGTAGATTTTCCCTAATAAAAGATTAGACATCTTATAATTACTTCATTCCAATTCTCATAATAATTTAATTTGTTCTAAATTAAGTTGAATATTTATAAAATTAAGCTTACGTACTCATGCACAAAGTAGGCTGCAAATGGGAGGCATTTTACTCTGGTAAACCATGGGAGAAGTCCTCGAAATCTATCGCAATGGATCATTGCTCCCAATCCCCCAGCTGAAGAACCAACAAGAAGTGCCTACAAAAAAAAAAATAATAATGTTGTATTTCAAAAAAAAAAAAAAAAAAACTTAGACTTGTCCCTTCATATATATATCTATATATAAGTAGAGTACCGTACATTTTGGGCACCATTCATGCCTCTAGATAGGAGATCATCCATAGTAGCTCTAAAAATTCGAGCACCTCTGTATGTGACATTAGTCACATTAAAAAAAATAGTAAAAATATTTAGTGGTATATTTTGAATGAAAAAATATTTTAAATTCAAATTTATAATACTTACACTATCAGGTGCTTCGACATCGCCAGTGAATGACGATCCGTCACAATACGGAACATAGACTCTGTTCCAATTGTAGAAATCTATATATATATATATATAACAAAATTCAGATTAAATAAGATTACTTATAAAAATAATGAAATAAATAAATTTATTTGGTTTTAATTACCTGGATTATTTGTTGGATTATTGGAGAGAAAATCTCTAAATGTAAAAGTCAGACTTATATTCTTGGTTGAACCAGAACTTTTGCCATATGTAGCACGATTAAAGCAGTCCGTTTGATTCACACACCAACCTCCACCCTTCAAATCGCATGATTATGCATGAGAAGAAAAAAAAGTATAGCAGAGCACATTTTAAATTTGTAGTTTGAATATCCAAAATATCAAACTTTAAATATATATTAAAAATTTATTATTGTTATGATTAGAACACATTTTACATCTGAAAAAATAGATCAGAGCTTAAGCTTAAGTATGGTATAACAAGAAATGTGCACAGAGCTTACGTATAACATGCAAGAACCGAATTTAATGCCACCCAGAATACGGTACATCAGATTTATAAGATTTGTGACAAAACAAACTCAATTAGTTTTAATTTATACTACATCAGATTAGTGGAAAAAAAAAATGTAGTACGGTTTAAGATACAATGAATTTTGTCCATATATATAAAGATAAATTCATATGGGCCGGCAATGAGAAGTGATCTAATAATCTCATAAAAGTTATAAATTGAGATTGTAATTTTTTGAGAAAATGAATAGCATAAACACATATCATAAACTTAGAACTAACCTAACACAAATAATTATGGGATTTATATTTTTTGTTTTCTACAAATTAATTAAAGAATGGGGTGAGGATCGGAAGACATACTTGTAAAAATACGAGCCAGTTATTAGCACCATCCCCTTGCCCTTGTTCATAATAATAGGCGGACGGAGTCCCGTCTAAACAAACTGTATATAAAGAAACAAAAAAATATTAGTTCACAAATTAATTAAAGAGCCAATGGAATAAGTAAGGCATATATATATATATATATATATATATAATGTAACCTAGCAAGCAATCTAGTTGCTACCTGCCCCTTTGACGATGACATTTTGCACCCATGATATTGGAACAATATCGTCTGGAGTTTGAGCCTGAAGTGGAGTGGTGAGGATGACGATGAAGCCAAGCAGTAGTAGAAAGGTTGTTGTTGCCATCAAATCTGTTGAGAGGAAGTGTAAATGAGGAGTATTGATTAGAATGCAGAACGGGCAGAGTCAAATCTTTTGAAAAGTAAGAGAGGAAGGTAAAAGAGAAGTATTCATAACTCATAACACACAATATGACAATAAAAATATATTTCCAAAAGTCCAAAACACAACATTAGTAACTCACTGGGGAGTCACTGGCAGACTAGCAGTAAACAAATTTATTTATTTAATTAAACATTTAACAAAAATTAAAAACAATAATTAAAAATATCACCTGACTCGTTTGCGTCGTCGGAAGACTCGGAACTGGTTCGCCGAATTGCAGAGGTCGGGGAGTTGGAGGTCAAAGCTTCGGAGCGAAGTAGCAAACTCGCCGAGAATCGGAGCGGAAGATGTCAGAATGATTCAAGGAAGCTAAGATGGAAGAAAGTGATGTTGTGAATCTGTTAATCGACGAACACAGCTTATATATACACATGCAGGGTTTATGTAATGACTTTAACACCCCTGCCTTTTCTACACAAAACAATGTGTACTTCCCTCCAACAGATCGAAGAAGCAGCAAGGCGCGACAGTGCGTGAGGGCGTGAGGGAGTGACGACGTAGAGTCGATCTGTATAAAGCAAAGAGAATGAATACAACCCAACAGATGGAAATTGAAGACAATAACCTACCATTTTAATTTTTCCTATATTGCCCTTCTCCACATTAATTAATTTCACCTACCTAAGCTATTAATTAAGACTTGCATGCACATCGATCATATATACTATATAACTCTGATAATTGATTATACTATATAACTCTGATAATTGATTAAATAGTTACGTTAAATATAGATTTATTAATTAAGACTTGCCTGACCTGCCATCTCACGGATTTTTGTTTATGAGACGGGTCTGATCAATATGTAATACAATACTTATAATGGCAAATGTAATACCAAATCAGAATAAAATGTTTATTATTTATATGGAAAATGTAATACTTTTGAACAAATATATAATATTTTTTTCATTTTGATGTAAATGTATTACATTTTTCATCAAAAGTATTACATTTGTCTTTATAATTGCAACATTACTTATAAAGGAAAATATAATATTTCTTATAAAAAAAAGTAATACTTTTACATCAAAATATAAAAATATTATAAGGACGAGTACAACTTTAGGTTCAGTTTTTGATTTTTTTTTGTTCATATTGATGCTTTGGATGCCATTATATTATGATCAATTATCATGATTTTTTGTTTTTGTATTTTTAAAACATTTATTCTCATTATATATATGATCATACACAACTAAACATCAATATTGGTAATCATTCCAATTCCACCGTACTATCAAACATGTAAAATACTTTCACTAAAACTCATTATCAATACAAGTATTTGATTCCCGATTCTAATCTGCGAATCAAACAAACCCTTAACCTTAAATAGATAGGGAATGGAGACTTGTGAATTCAATAATTTTAGTTATATATGCAACACATGCCACATGCTCTCTCTCCCTATAATTACTCTCTTTATTAAATAGCACATACAAGGTGTCTGCCTACAATTACTCTCCCTACAATTACACCCCTACATCTCCCTACAATGGGTAAATTATTTATTGTTAGTTCGTAGATATTTTATTGAATTTGATGTGGTGTTGCACTTATTTCTAATGAGAACATTTATTTTCAAAGAGTAAGTTAATGGAATATGTATAAAAAATATTCTATACTTTAAAATATTAACTTTGATGATTAGTTAACTAGTTAAATATTAATTTAATACAATAGACAAAAAATTAAGTAATTAAGATATTATTTGATCGAGTTATTTATACAAGATTTTCATAATGTGATTTACATCTCGTTCAATTATTTAACTATAATCACAAATTTACTTGCACTTCAATGTTCAATTATTTATAAAAATGTCACCATATATATTTTTTAAATTAATGTTTCTGATCCGTTAGATTTGGACACGTACGTGGACGGTTTTGAGTCGTTCTTAGTTCTACACCACAGGTGTTAACAAAATATTATCACGGCGGGAAATCTCAATATTTGCATCCAATGAAAATTGGACGGAAAATGATATATTTTGGTCGGAAAAGAGGTTTCCAACGAACATACCGAGCAATGGATGATTTGGAAAACTGGTCGTCAAAAATTCCATCCAATTTTAATTTTTTGTCAAAAATTGCATCCAACAGATAAAAATGGATGGAAATTCCAGACAATAACCACCATTCTTAAAACATGGGAATTTCCGTCCAACTACATGCGGTGGTCAAAAATTTCGACCAACGTTCGACGGCAAACTCACAAATTATATTTTGTGATTTTCCTTACAACTGTTGGACGAAAATTCCGCTTAACAGTTGGACGGAAATATCGAGTACTGAATGTTGTGAGTTTCCTTCTAACTGTTAGTAGGAAAATTCTAAATTGTATGAAATGTTTTTATTATTTTTATATTACCATAATTTTATTTTTACCTGTTGTTAATAAATTTTATGTCATCAACAAATTAATGGACGACGCACTAAATTTCAAATTGAAAATATATTTAAACATCAAAGTTATTTAAAACAAAAATTATGATCATGTCCATAGTACTTCCAACAACGGACTATTTTTACTAATAATAGCAGCTGGCTGGTCAATTGAATATGGATAAAAATATTACATTTCAAAATATGAACTCGATCGATCTAATATTGATTCATCAGTTAAATATCAATTCATTGTAATAAACCAAAATATTCATTTAAATTGGTTAGGATTTTGTAATAGACCATACAACAACGTAATTAATATTGAATATGGATTAAAAGCACTCTACATAAATTAAAAGAAAAAGAGAAATGGCTAAGATTGTCAACTGCTAGCTACTAGACTATATATAACTAATTTTGAAACTGAGCACATGCTCATCAACGTAACATAAAATAAAGAAATAGATATGATTGTTGAAAGCTACTAGCTAGAGTAAATTAACTTTACGCATATGAGTTGCTTGGTTTACTTATTGCAAATTGGTTACATATAACATTTTTTTTTTCTAAATTGAACTTTTGAATGTGACATGATGTGTACTAAAGTATCTCAATTAATTAATTAATTAATTGATTAATTAATTGGCACAACACGCATATTAATTAATGCTTTTCAATTTATTTTCTATTTTTAAAAATTGGGATTCGACAAGATGTTATTTTCAATAGATAGTTAAATCTATTTGTACATAAAAAAAAATTCAAATAATTTTAAAATTATTATTGAATGATACGATCTTGTATCAAACAAGTACCACTTTGAGTGGGTGCTAACTCTAAAAAGAAAATTAGAAAGAATACTGCTGGGTATGTGTACCCATGATTCAATGGTTTGTGAGCTTGAATTAATTCATTGTTAGTTTAAGGCACACCACTTGTGTTGCAGCTGTTTGTATGTGTACCCATACAACCTTTAGTCCCATTAGAGTAATGATAGGACGAGAGAGCACATGGTATGTGTGTTTGAGTGTTCCTTACATTTAGAGTATGTTTTCAAGTGTAGATTTTTTCATTCATAATCGATTAACCAGCTTTAAAGAAAATGAAAAATAATTAAATTGAAAAGTATGAATGATCTCGCTCGTAAATATTCATTTGGCCGATGTTAAAATTGATTTTGAATGTAGCGCAGCTAAGGAAATGCCAGATAAAATTAAATATGGGTGAAATTTGAATCGTTAATCTAGATACAATATGCGGATATCATTCATCTTTGTTGAATTTGCATAGTTAGATATATAATTGGTTACTACTTTATATGATATTTAAGTGTTTCCTTTCAGACTTCAGACACATTGCTTTGTCACACTTTTGCAGCGCATGCACAATTATTATTGTGTGGACCATACTATCAAATAATATATATTCAATACACAATAATGTATTTTTAGTATATTAAAAATGTGCATTGTATGAAGAGAAAATACATTATTTGAGTACTGAAAGTACATTATTTTGTATAATGTACCAGTACATAAATAATGTACTTTTAATATAATAAAAATATATTTTTTGTTATGGTCCACACAATAATTTGCAGGTTTTCTTTCTGTTTGCCCACATTAATCAAAATATTGGGATGTTAAACATTTTTCGAATGTTTCACGAAAAACACTAAATTTACAACAAAAACTATTTTTCTTGGTATTATCTTTAAATACTCTTAAATTTGGCGGCCATTAGGTTAATTGGATGTCATCAGTATGTCACTGGGTTTTGGGCCTTGAAGACATAGGAGAATATTCTTCGAAGTGCATTACCAATTTTAAGTTTTTTTTTTTTTTTGATTTATTTTTCTTTTTTTTATCTTTTCTATTTTGCATTATGTTTACCCAATTACCCTCGGTACCAATATAATATCTGTTATACGAACAAATAGTACAATATTCAAAATTCTAAGAATGCATACTGCATTAATAATATTAGTGCTTTTTCATATATATATATATATATATATATATATATATATATATATATATATATATATATATATATNTATATATATATATATATATATATATATATATATATATATATATATATATATATATATGGTAGGGTTCCAGTGAGATCACTTATTTAGGTAAGATCGTGAGATCAGATCTTGTCCATCCATGTAATATTTTTTAATGGTCTAGATTGATTGACATACACTCCATTCGCACACATTTAATCACTGGTCGCACACACTTCAACTTGGAATCTTAATCAATTTAGACCATTAAAATAATTTGAGATCAAATCTTGTACATCACTCTAAAAATTTTTAATGGTCTATAGATTGTTTATTTTGATATACCTACTCTGTTCGTACACATTTAATCACCGTTCGCACACACTTAATCACCGTTCACACACATTTAATCACAGTATGCACACATTTAATGAACGTTTGCACACATTTAATCACCATTCGCACACTTAATCACCGTTCGCACACACTTCAACTTAGAATATTAAATCAATCTAGACCATTAAATTATTACATGCATGCACAATATTTGATCTCACGATCTTACCTAAACAAGTGATCTCATATGATCATAACTATATATATATATATATATATATGTATGTATGTATGTATGTATGTATGTATGTATGTATGTATGTATGTATGAGGCATCAGGTGTGGCCTTGCTCTTGTGTGCGGCTGTGTGGCCTATTCTACATCATCACGATTTCGTCGCAATTGCGATCACTACACTCGTCGGTGAGAATTGTCAAAAAAATAGAATTATATACATGCACGTAAGATTTAAAAAAAAATATACATGCACGTAACACATAACCTACAATTACCATAATCCTAATATATCACAGCGCAGCCGTCAGATCACCTCAATCCAAGGGCGTATGCTAGGCCACACGACCGCACGTGATGTGCAGGCCACATTTGAATAAAATTATATATATATTGTATTTCATATAATATTATACATACATTTATATTATTTACATTTAAAATTCTCAAATTTCATGTGACATCTAATACCGCAATGCTTTGCACCCCAAAGACGATATTGTTGAAGAGGTAGAACAAACTATTTGAGTATGCTTTGAGAAGACAAATTATAACTATTATCATGCATTAATTGCATTAAACCAAATATGTTTAGTTACAACTTTTTTAAGTTTAGAGTCCTAATTAGTTTTTCTTATTATAAAATTCCAAAGTGTATTTGAGTATTTGACCATCTTTCCAAAAATATATAATTATTTTTGTTAGAATAAAAACTTTTTTTTTGGTGTAAATCACAAGGAGTTCGGGGTCAATGTCCATCCGTCTTACGGTTTCAGTCCACCCGACTAATCCCGGTTCGCTGCTAGTACAGTCCCCGTCACTTGTGACAGTCTATGCTCTCCACTACTCAAGTCGTTAACTAGAGAGATGTTTGTGGTCAGTGTTTATCTGAAGACACTACAAATTAAATTAAATGAATAATTTTCAAGAGAATTTATAGAAGCTGAACAGATCGGTAGCTATTATAACTCAGGTAAGAGGTAGGCAGGTAGAATGCATTTAGTTTGATGTGTAATTTGGGTGCAGTGCTTCCAATGCAATGTACCTTAGCTTTGATTTCATATGGCAGATAGATATGGCCTCTGCAGCTTTACTCCTCCATCTCTATAGGAAATGAAAATTTTCAGAGTGGATCGAAATTAAATGATGACCAAAATCTTAGGGAGATTCATCCTACAGTGCCTCCGTCATAACTATGCTTCAGTCCTGTACGTTAGACAGTGCCTCCGTCATAACTATGCTTCAGTCCTGTACGTTAGACTCCTCCCCCGTCATAACTATGCTTCAGTCCTGTACGTTAGACTCCTCCCCGTCTTCTAAATGAATGCTTAATTATCATGTTCTATCATCCACCTAAATCTTAGTGTGCATAAACATAAAACTGCATTTACATCATATTAATAAGGGAAACTGCTCTGAAGGGCAATTTAGTAAGGCACAACAGATTCCCAAATGAATTCAATAGAACCGTTGAGTAGTACCATTGGACCAACGAGTTTGTTTAACTGGTCTATTAAATCTGTTGATTATTCCTATGATCCACTCAATACTAAAAAAATACTTTTAATGTCGGTTATTTTCCAAGTAGTTCTCGTCGATGTATTAAATAAATGATACGACATTAATTTTAGAGAAACCGACGTCGTATGTTATTTAAAAAAAATTAAGATACGAATCAACGTCATATTCCCTTTTAAAAATTTTTTAATATAGAGATATAATGTCGGTTTTTGAAAAAAAATCAAAGTCATATCTCTTTAAAAAAAATAAATAGCAAAAACCTACATCGTATCTCTTTTAAAAACTAAATAGAGATACGAGGTTATTGTGAGAACATTCCTAGTACAAACTCAAAGTTTTATCGATTTACTTTGGAATTGCATAGGATGCAAGAGGAGCAAGTATCAATTGACACCTTAATTAAAATTTTGTTTGAAATGATAATTCTACCAATTCATCCTACAAAATTTATTATAAAGGAAACTAACAGAATTTTTGAGCAAATTAAATGATTGAGAAAGACCATGCCTTGGAAGTTGGATTGGAACTTATAATTCATTGATTGCCATAGGTTTACCAACAGAGCTCATGTCATATCTGTTACAAAATAATTACTAACTATAGAAAGGTAGAAGAAGAGAATACAATAAGTAGACGTATACAAGTACAACAAATCAGTATATCAATAACAACAATAACAACACTGTTAAATTCGTAAGAAATAAATCCGAAAATAACAATACAAAGTAGAAAATCCAAGTCGTGTATGCCACACTTTCCTTAAAACCGATTCGCTACCTCCCACGGGTGCTAGGAGCGTTGTAGTGTCGGTCTCCCAGGATAAAATGGATTACAATAGTATAGTTGAGCACTCAACCAACACTATTTTCAGCGAACTAGAACAAAGTTGAACACTTGGAGTAAGAAGAAGAAGAAACAACACTCTTGTTTTTGCTTTCACACTCTGGTTTTTCTTCTTTTGGATAGAGGAAGAAGGACAGATGAAATATTTCGGACAGAGAGGGAGAAAGCAAGTGAAGTGTACTGTATTTTTTTTCGGATGAGCTGAAAAGATAATAAATATCTCTTAGTTGAGACATATAGTAATGGGTACACCACTAATCAAGATAATAAGACAAAAGCCATAATAAAGAATGTTAGACATTTCTCTAACCAAGACTAAAAAAGAAGAGGGATTCCTTTTGTCTTATGGAAAGCAAAACATTCTGACATTGGGAGTTGCTTTATTTAAAAAAGAAAGAAACACTCCTTGGTGGCTTTGGAATGGTGTACTGGCGTGGGAAGGGAATGCAGCCTCCATAATGCTTTGTTCCATCCGGCTTTGGGGAATTGAGAAGCACACCAACAATAAAATATTGGAGCACATGTCTCCAATATTATTTAATCACCTCATTTCCGGAACAAATTCTAATATGGAAGCATTATCAGCACCTTTCACTGTTTTTCCGGTTAACAATGTCGAATAGGTCGAGAATCAATATCTCATTCACCTATTAAATATTTTTGACCCACAAATATTTGTATCACAAAATATTATTAGTCAAAAATTTTCCAACAATCCCCCACATGAATGAAATTGATTTCGAGATAGGAAAAAAAAGACTCGATGTGTTCAACGGTCGATTCCTGCATAGAATAGGTAGGTGTAACCCTTTGAACCTTTCCTTGTGAAAATATATTTACTCTACTGATTGTTCGGTAGAACGTGGTGTCCTTGAACCGTACTATCATTTGTGTAGACGATGATATATCTTACACAGGAACCTTCCAACCTTTGTTCTGTTCTCATGGGTGTGCCCGTTTTGGCCATGGAACACCGTTCCGGTTCTGCGAGAGTTTCTAAAGAATTGAGCCCATTCAATTCTCCTTCGAAGCGGTCCCACTTCTCTCTCACATAGGTGATTCTTTACCGAGTATCCCGCATACTCATGTCAACCGACAATTTGAATCATTAAAGCATCAATGTGCTAGCCTCGCACGAGAGTCACTATTTTAAACGAGGTGAGATAGGGCGTCTGAACCCCCATAGTGACAAGCTTTGTTTCATAATTTAGTTGTCCCATTGAACCTAGGTGCCAGCTAGGTTGGGTATCCACTATAAAACGGTTATTCCAAGGGCTTTAGTCCCATTCCTCGTGCTAAGTTTTCTATAACCTCTTTGCCTAATCCTTTAGTTAGAGGATCTGCTATGTTATCTTTTGACTTTACATAGTCAATAGAGATAACACCTGTTGTTAGAAGCTGTTTAATGGTACTGTGTCTGCGACGTATATGTCTAGACTTACCATTATACATATTACTCTTTACCCTTCCAATTGCAGCTTGACTATCACAATGCACACAAACTGGAGGTACAGGTTTTTCCCAACTAGGAATATCTTCAAGAAAATGGCGTAGCCATTCGGCTTCTTCACAACATTTATCCAAGGCTATCAGCTCAGATTCCATCGTGGATCTAGCTATCACAGTTTGTTTCGTGGATTTCCAAGAAACGGCTGCACCGGCTAATGTGAACACATAGCCACTCGTGGACTTAGAGTCCTTAATATCTGATATCCAATTAGCATCGCTATACCCTTCAAGTACAGCAGGATATCTTGTATAGTGCAGTCCTAGATTACGAGTATACCTTAAGTATCTCATAATTCTTACAATTGCCTTCCAATGAATATCACCGGGATTACTCGTATATCTACTAAGTTTGCTAACCGCAAAGGCAATATCCGGCCTAGTACAACTCATTAGATACATTAAACTACCAATAATCCGAGCGTATTCTACTTGAGAAATACACACTCCACTATTTTTGGATAGATGAACATTTGTATCCAAAGGCGTCTTAGCCAATTGATTATCTTCCTTGTTGAATTTTTCAAGGATTTTATCAATATAATGAGATTGACTCAACATAAGACCATTCGGTCTTCTAACAATTTTAATTCCAAGGATTAAATCTGCTAATCCCAAGTCCTTCATGTCAAATTTCGAATTTAACATGCTTTTGGTAGATATTATCATTTCACCGTTACTACCAACGATGAGTATATCATCTACGTATAAACAGAGAATAACGTAACCGTCTATTGTTTCCTTAGTGTAGACACACTTGTCATTCTCGTTTATCTTAAACCCATTGGTTAGCATCGCATGATCAAATTTTTCATGCCATTGCTTTGGTGCTTGCTTCAAGCCATATAATGACTTAACCAATTTGCACACTTTACTATCTTGGCCTGGAACAATAAACCCTTCAGGTTGTTCCATATAGATTTCCTCATCTAATTCACCATTTAAGAAAGCGGTTTTAACATCCATTTGATGAAATTCACCATTTAAGAAAGCGGTTTTAACATCCATTTGATGAACTTCCACATTTAAGAAAGCGGTTTTAACATCCATTTGATGAACTTCCAAATTTAAGAAAGCGGTTTTAACATCCATTTGATGAACTTCCAAATCTCGTAAAGCGGTTTTAACATCCATTTGATGAACTTCCAAATCTCGTGAAGCAGCTATGGCAAGTACCATCCTAATAGAATTTATTCTCGTCACGGGAGAATACGTATCAAAGTAATCAAGACCTTCACGTTGCCTATAACCTTTAATTACAAGTCTAGCCTTATACTTCTCGATTGAACCATTCGGTTTCATCTTCCTTTTAAAGACCCATTTAGATCCCAAGGGCTTGCTACCCGGAGGAAGATCTACTAGTTCCCAAGTATGATTCTGTAAGATAGAATCCACTTCACTTTTTATAGCCTCTTTCCACATCGGTCATTCTGTAGAGGTTACAGCTTCTACATAAGTTTGAGGCTCATTTTCTAACAAACATGTTAGAAAATCTGGTTCATTTTCTAGTAAACAAGTTAGAATATTAGAGTCATATTCTAACAAATAGGTTAGGAAATCTGGACCAAAGGATTTTTCAATCCTAACTCGCTTGCTACGTCTAGGCTCGAGCTCGGGTTCTTTTCCAGATTCTCCACTGTCATTATCCACAATTACATCGAATGTTTGCTTCGATGTACTAGGTCCCTCATTAGACCTACAAGGAAATACATTTTCAAAGAAAGATGCATTTCTTGATTCTATTATCGTGTTCTTGTGTACATCCGGATTGTGAGACTCGTGTACTAAGAATCGATAAGCACTACTGTTATGTGCATAACCAATAAAAATACAGTCCACGGTTTTAGGACCTATTTTTATTTTCTTAGGTGTTGGCACCAATACTTTTGCAAGACACCCCCACACTTTCAAGTATTGATAGGAAGGCTTCTTTCCTTTCCACAACTCATATGGAGTTTTATCAAGCTTCTTGTGAGGTACCTTATTTAAAAGATAATTACTTGTCAAAATAGCTTCACCCCACATATTTTGAGGTAGACCCGAACTTATCAACATCGCATTCATCATATCTTTCAATGTGCGATTTTTACGTTCGGCAACACCATTTGATTGAGGCGAGTACGGTGCTGTACGTTCATGTATAATACCACTCACTAGCACAGAAATCACCAATAGGTGTTTCATACTCACCACCTCGGTCGCTTCTAACCGCCTTAATTTTCTTATTAAGTTGGGTTTCTACTTCATTCTTATAAAGAATGAATTTTCCGATAGCTTCATCTTTGCTTTTTAGCAAATATACATAGCAATAACGAGTGCTATCATCAATAAATGTGATAAAATATTTATTACCACCTCTTGTTTGTGTAGATCTAAAATCACACAAATCAGTATGAATTAAATCAAGTGGTTTACTTTGCCTTTCAACCGATTTGAAAGGTGTCTTAGTCAGTTTTGCCTCAACACAAATTTCACATTTATTTGCATTAACTTGGAATGTTGGAATAAGATTCATGTTAATTAATCTACGTATAGAGTTAAAGTTAACATGACCTAGTCTACCATGCCATAAATTGGAAGACTCAAGCAAGTAAGCACAACTAGCTTTATTCTTATTCATCATGGTCATTACATTGAGTTTAAACAACCCATCAAGTACATAACCTTTCCCAACAAACATTCCTTGCTTAGACAAAACTACCTTGTCTGACTCGAAAACCATCTTGAATCCATGTTTGTTTAACAGTGAGCCAGAAATCAAATTCTTCCGCAGCTCCGGAACATACAGTACATTGTTCAATGTCAGTTCCTTTCCAGAAGTCATCTTCAAAATCACTTTACCCATGCCCTCCACAATAGACTGGGCAGAATTTCCCATCCATACCTTCTCCCCTTCCACGGTCTCAAAGGTAGAAAACAAGTCACGGTTGAAGCAAATATGCCTAGTTGCACCAGTGTCAATGAACCACTCACGTTGGTTGGAGCCCACGAGGTTCACTTCAGTCACCATAGCCGAAAGGCTAATTTCTTCATCTTTCTGACTGCTTTGCTCAACAACATTTGCCTGCGGGCTCTTGTTTTTCTTCTTTGGAGCTTTGCAGTTAGTTGATTTGTGGCCAGTTTTGCCACAGTTAAAGCACTTTCCATGGAATTGGTTCTTGGAAATGCCTCCTTTAGGACCAAGCTTCTGTTTGCCCTTATTCTTGGGACCTTTGTTGTGCTCCACAACATTGGCCTTAGAGCCACCAAAAACAGGAACAGTCCCATCATTATTCCTGTTGTCCTCCTCAATTCGAAGTCGAAGAATCAACTCCTCCAAGTTCATATCCTTTCGTTTATGCTTAAGGTGACCTTTAAAGTCCTTCCAACTTGGAGGCAGTAAGTGGATTATGGATGCCACTTGAAATGATTCACCAACAGCCATCCCTTCTTCATGAATCTCATCGAAGATTAACTGAAGTTCTTCGACTTGATCCAACAAGGGTTTTGAATCCACCATTTTAAAGTCAAGGAATCGACCAACCACAAATTTCTTTGCGCCAGCATCCTCACTTTTATACTTGTGGTCCAGAGCATTCCACAAGGCTTTGGCCGTGGCATATTTGCGATATATATCATATAACGCATCTGACAAACCACTCAGCACATAGCTTCGGCAAATGTAGTCCGAATCCTTCCATGCCCGCACAGCTGTTAGGTATTGTGCATCAGTCTGTCCTTCCATTAACTCAGGACCAAGCTCGGTTAAAAACCTTTTCAGGCCAAGAGTTGTCAAGTAAAACAACATTTTTTCTTGCCATCTCTTGAAGTTCTTCCCCTTGAACTTCTCTGGTTTTTCAACCGATCCACTTGGTACTGACACCGGTACCTGCATCGTAGGGGTAAATCCTATGATGCCACCCCCAATGCCACCCCCAATCTGTGAATCAACTTTCACTGGGGTATCCGAATGAACAACCTCATTGCCATTCCCATTGTTGTTATTATTATTATTCTGATTATTGTTGTTCTCACCACCGTCCTTATCAACCTCCATATTAGAAGACATTGTGACTCGGTTTTAAGATTGTTACAAAATAATTACTAACAAAGTACAATAAGTAGACGTATACAAGTACAACAAATCAGTATATCAATAACAACAATAACAACACTGTTAAATTCGTAAGAAATAAATCCGAAAATAACAATACAAAGTAGAAAATCCAAGTCGTGTATGCCACACTTTCCTTAAAACCGATTCGCTACCTCCCACGGGTGCTAGGAGCGTTGTAGTGTCGGTCTCCCAGGATAAAATGGATTACAATAGTATAGTTGAGCACTCAACCAACACTATTTTCAGCGAACTAGAACAAAGTTGAACACTTGGAGTAAGAAGAAGAAGAAACAACACTCTTGTTTTTGCTTTCACACTCTGGTTTTTCTTCTTTTGGATAGAGGAAGAAGGACAGATGAAATATTTCGGACAGAGAGGGAGAAAGCAAGTGAAGTGTACTGTATTTTTTTCCGGATGAGCTGAAGAGATAATAAATATCTCTTAGTTGAGACATATAGTAATGGGTACACCACTAATCAAGATAATAAGACAAAAGCCATAATAAAGAATGTTAGACATTTCTCTAACCANTAAGACAAAAGCCATAATAAAGAATGTTAGACATTTCTCTAACCAAGACTAAAAAAGAAGAGGGATTCCTTTTGTCTTATGGAAAGCAAAACATTCTGACATTGGGAGTTGCTTTATTTAAAAAAGAAAGAAACACTCCTTGGTGGCTTTGGAATGGTGTACTGGCGTGGGAAGGGAATGCAGCCTCCATAATGCTTTGTTCCATCCGACTTTGGGGAATTGAGAAGCACACCAACAATAAAATATTGGAGCACATGTCTCCAATATTATTTAATCACCTCATTTCCGGAACAAATTCTAATATGGAAGCATTATCAGCACATTTCACTGTTTTTCCGGTTAACAATGTCGAATAGGTCGAGAATCAATATCTCATTCACCTATTAAATATTTTTGACCCACAAATATTTGTATCACAAAATATTATTAGTCAAAAATTTTCCAACAATATCTCTCAGTCATTCTAAATTTATGCTAGGCAACCCATGTTTCTCTTTACACCATACAAACCAATCTTTCCTTCTTCCACTCTTCCAATTAATACATGCATACGCTATGGTTTATTTTAGTTTTATTTTTATTTATTTTTATTTCTATTAATGCCTTTCATAGTTAATGTCTTTCTAAATTTCATATTATATGAAATTTGATGTTTCCAATTTCCATTTCTGTGGTTTCATGGTTAGGAGTATCCCCACATACGTCTTCTAATTTATAAAATATATAATTTATTGTCTACGATGGTTAGGCGTACTCATGATGATAGCTGTCTAAGATGGTTATTGTTTGAAATTAGAATATGCACATATATTATAAGTAAAAGTAATACCTAAATTGTATTGTCACATAATAGTAATTATATGAAAAGAAGAACACATTTCTTTGGTTTACAGATTGAGTATTAAATTTGTAATTCTAATTTTTTTTTTCTATTTGCAAAAAGAATAAAAATTTTACATGAGGTGAAATTGGATTTGATATTTCCAATTAGTATATTTGTGTGATTTTATTGTTACAAAACCTTTTAAAATCTTCAATAATATAATATGGGCAAGAACAATTATGTAAAAAGGAAATTAAATATGAGAGTATGGATCAGAGGAGAGTATGGAGAGGGATAAAAGGGGGGAGGGGAGGGGATGGATGACATTTGCAAAAGTATGATGGGATGGAGTGTGAGGTAAGAAGTAACTTCATTTATGGGAGCATTAATGCTTTCAATTGTAAAGACTAAAAGTTGGACACACCTACAAAACTCTTAACTAGCTTAGACTGACCTCACTTCTCAACTCTTCCCCCTCTCAATTTTTTTCCTACTATTAATTAAGACTTGTAGTTATATATATATATATATATATATATATATATATATATATATATAGTACCGAGTATTAGTCAATTATTTATCCTAACATGTAAATTCAATGTTTTGATGGTTTACACATACATAACGATTGTCTAAGTAATGATGCAGTTACTATTAACGAATTATTTACCCTAACAAATTGAATGATTCAAAGCTCTATTTGGATGTCCAATCTAAAGAAGAATGAATGTAAGTATGTAACATCAAGTGCATTAAAACCTATCAAATACTATTTCCATTATTTCTATGTTGAAAACAAACTCCTCCATCTACCACTATATAGCATCCAGAAATTATGTATGAGGGCATTATATTATTTTCCTTTTTTTTTTTTTGAAAAGAGAATTTTCAATGGATATTAACAGCTATTTGTAGTTCAAAAATGATCAAATAATTTTAAATTTATGATAAATATATAAAATAATAATAATAATAATAATAATATCATTTTAATTTATTTCAAATACATTAAAGGAGCATTTGATTCAAGGTATATAAAATAGTTACTATGAGTATAATTATTTTATATAAATTTTTAAAAGTTAATAATGATGTGATAACTCTCAATTATTACACTTAAAAATAATTTACTTCCTGTACACCCTTGACTAGTGCCTACGAATCTTTTCTTATCAGAAAAAAAAAACCCAAATTTATTCGATCTGTAAGTATCTAACGATCATTGGATTTGCATCAATCATATTTATCAACTTAGAGTAAATTAGTTTTACACCATATGAATTGTTTGGTTTATTTATTGAAAATGTGTTACAAATGATACCCTTTTAGCCTATTGCTAAGATAGACTTGTATATTTAACATCTTTGATTTTTTTTTATCTCTAATAATCGAATTTAATTGCCAAGTAGCTTGTAGCTCAATGATATTATATTGTAATATAGTCAGTAATACTAAAAAAACACTATAATTGATTTTGAATCAAAACACATGTTTATCAACATAAAATAAAGAAATAGTTATGATTGTTACAAATTACTAGAGTAATTAGTTTTACATAATAATATGAGTAGTTTGATTTATTTATTGAAAATTTATTATAGATGGGATGTTATTTTTTTCTTTTCAAATTGAATTTTTATGGAAAGAAAAGGGAATGCGTGTCTGAGCTCTGATGTGTGTCAGTCTGATATGAAAAGCAAAGGGAATCGGAATGAAAGCTTCCCTCATCTCCCCTCATTTATAACAACATTAATGTGACCTCAACTCCCCTCATCTCATCTCTCTCATCTCATGCCTTGAAAGTATGTGTTTACGAACAAAGCTCATGCCATATCTCTCATCTCATGCCTTGAAAGTATGGGTTTACCAACATAGCTCATGCCATATCTCTCATTCATTCATAATTTATGCTAGACAACCCCATGTTTCTCTTTACAACATATATATATATATATAGTATGGGCTATTTGCTAGGATTCAACCTTTTCTAAGCTTTCATTTGGTGGTACACCTATATACCATATTTAGTTTTGACTTCAAATTCATATATAGTATTAATTAATTTTTTGTTCTACTATGCAATTTCAATGCTTTAGTGCACCGTAGACCCTGATCCTAAACGATGTAATTTTGAATTTTAATTTTGACGGTGACCGTTTGTTGTTCAATTCATGTTGTAGTTTTTTTAATACTGTAAAGCATGTGTGTGTGCCTTGCGTTATCCGCTTTTATGTCTTATGTTACGTAATTCTGTACCTGGACAAATTAGTAGTTATATAACAAACATATTGTGTGTCTTATGTTATAAATTTATGCCTTGTCTAAATAGTGTGTCGCGAAGGATTTAGAGGCGGTTTTAGACAAGTGTTGAAATTCTTGACCAGCATTGCATTTAGTGGCGATTTTATAACTGCCTCTAAAAGTGATGCATTTTACTTTTGCTTTTAGCGGCGGTTTCAAAACCGCCTCTAAATATATCTATTTATTTGTTCATTTAAATCTTTGTGGCGGTTATTAAGTGTTGCTAAATATTTTTCTTTATTAATTTTTAAAAATTCTAGTGGCGGTTATTAAGTGTCACTAAATATTTATATTTATTTATTTTTTAAAAATTAGAGGCGATTTAAGTGTCGCTAAATGTTTTATAATTATCATTTAATTATATTTCTTCAAAAATCTTTATATTCAAATACGTATTATAATCACAAATAAACTCTATGTACACATTTAATTGGAAAGAAAAATCAATTGTAACTAATATTTGTCAAATAATTTTTGCAATCACAAAACACTATTCTTCAAATACACGAAGTTGAGCAGATGCAATGCAGGATACAACACAATAAATGAATACACGAAGCCGAGCAAGATGCAGATACTAAATAATTCTCCGTAGTAATAATCATCATCTTGACTTAAGATCGTGTAAGCTAAAAAGCACTCTATAAATAAAATCATCTATTTTAACTCGTTCAAGAACAGTTGTATCACTTCGTTTTCACTGCAATGCCCATCAAATCCCTCAAATGCACCCCCAATCTACCCCTGCCTTTCTTAAAATGGTTGGTTTTTGAACAAAAATTATGTGGCACTACACTAAACACAGATAATGCAACCTCAAATTATCAGTTGAAGTATGCTAACAAATGAGCAAAATAATCGGGAAAACTTGTATTGGCAACTTTCACCCCTAACCAGGAGAAAGAGGCATAATTTCTGTTAATTGAAGAGGCCCTTTCACTAAAATACTCACAATTACAATTTTATGAAATGAGTGGGAGAAAACCACATTTCTTACCACCAAAGCCTCATTTGCTTGTAGATGCTTGCATTTATCCGGATGAACAAGCAAAGATAACTACACATATAAGTTACAAGTTACATAAGTACATTAGGTCAATTATAAATGAATTAGACAAATAATTAATAGCAAGTTGTTTCATTAAGCTCAACAATAAACCCTAGATTTCTCGAATCCTTCACATCACTACATCGCAACTAGTCGAAATTTTGGAGACATACAATAGACTTACAGCCTTGGTGGACTCACTCCTCCGCGACCAAACACCTCCGCCTCACACTCAGCCGGGTCTTCGAACTGGAAAACAAGAAATTGAGAGTCGGTTAAAATTTAAAGATCAAAATGACATTGTTTTGATTCAGAGTTCACAGTGCTATGTGGACCCTGATCTATAATATAAAGAGTAATACTACACATACTCCCATTTTATACTTCAATTCTTACTCCCAGCTTAGGTGTTATATTCTGATTCATCTAAAAAAAAATTGATGGGCCACAACTTCTATTATTTTCTTTATCTTCTATAAATCAAATCATAACACATGGCGGGAGTTTTACTCCATGGGAGTACATGTATCATTTTCCATAATATAAATTGCCTAGTTTAGTACTTGATTTCAATTATAAAAGACACTAAACTCAATTATTTCCCTTCAAATGTGGCCAGTTTTAGCATCGATTTCGTTTAAATATAGAACAAGCTATACATGTTGCTAAGCTAAAGTTTTCATATTAATTAGACAAATTGCAATTATTTAGAGACCCAAATGCAATTTTAAAGTTGGAGGATCAAATTGTAGTTTCGCATGAGTTCGATACCATATTTGATCCTTATTGCTTTAAAAATTGATAAGAATAATTTATTACTATTATTCATCAAGAATGTTAATTATCTAGATATGGATTGGTTTTTAATATGTGACGTTCCAAAAAAATTATTTAACATAAAATTTAGGAATTGACATATCATCTGAATGATAGACTTTGGTTTTGGAGAACTAGAAGATCTTCAGCACACTAACCTTTCGTTTGGTTCGCAGAATAGGCCTGAAATGGAATAGCATTTTCAGTAATAAGTCTATTTCGCTGTCTGGTAAAATCTTTTCCCTTTGCGGGAATAGAGATTCCTAGGCCCCCCTAGGTATTAGGCTATTCCTAAGTTCTCAGGAATACCCTAATGTTGTTATTTTCCCCATGGCGTTTTGGGAAAAGATCTTCCTTTTCCCAAAACGCTCCTATATTATTTAAAAAAAAAAAAAACTTGTAACTAAGAGCAATTAAGGCACCTTAAATGAATGAGATTTTGGCTCTTTAAGGCTTTCTCATCCTGTTGTTAATTTCAAAAGTGAAGCAATGCTTTTCTTATATAGGGGACCTCAAATGAGCTCAACTTCATAAGTTACCGATGTGGGATCAAAAACTTTAATTTGTGTTTTAAAAAAAATTATTTTATATATAATTTTGTTTTGTATTATTATTATTATTATTATTATTATTATTATTATTATTATTATTATTATTCATTTTTTCTTATTATTGTTATTAATATTATTATAAGTTTTATTTTATTATTACATAATAATAATATTAATATTAATAATAACATGAATGTCCTTCTTATTATTATTATTATTATTATTATTATTATTATTACATATTTTATAAGGTTATTTATGTTATTCTATTCCTGGCTTATTCCAAAGGTGCTGTAAGTAGTAGGGGACTGGCCAAGTGGTAGGGGCAAATTATTGCATGGACCATGGTTCACACAGCTGTGTGGACCAAAAATAAAAAGTACATTATTTTTATATCGAAGGTACATTATTTTTGTATTGTAGCAGGTACATTATTTGACAGTATGTATGTATCAAATAATGTACCTTCAGTACAAAAATAATGTACCCTAAAATAATGTACCTACAGTATAAAATTAATGTACTTTTTATTTTTTGTCCACACAACAATGATTGAGTAGTAGGGGACTGGCCAAATGATTTGCTCCATTCACATAGGTGGAGATCGAACCCCCAACCACATAACCATTATAATGTGCCTTAAAACACAAATCGTCAATTCCACCTAAGCACAAACAAATATTGGCTAACAACAATGAAACATAGATTGAAAATTTTAATTTAGAAATGCCGTGCATGATTAATCTCTATTTTTAATTTTACTTTAGTTTTTTCTTTTAATTTTTGTAATTATACTATAAAATTATTAATAACTCTTAATAATAATAGAGTTTCTGTCTTGTTCCCACGAGCTAGTCCACGCTCGTGGATGTGGGCGTGGAGACCTCAAACCATGCTCATCCTGTGGTTGCTTCCTTGTCAAGTCTATATGCTTTCTTCAATGAAACACAACGAGTCAACATTTGCCTCCATCCATGTGGAAGTGTTAAATGGGACACCAAATACCACTTGACCACAAGGTCGTTGGCGCTTTCTTCATGAGTTCAAACCTACAAAAACCATCTAAAGTGCACCAAATGATAGAGTTTTGCAAGGGTTAGCACAATAAAGCACATAGCACCATAATTTGATCACAAAAGGGCATCAAAACAACACAATTCAACCCCCTATTAAACCCTATTTCATAGGTATCTTTGGCACCTATCACATAGTCATCGGAGGAACCAAAACCTTAGTACTTGCGTTGCTACCAGACATTATCTTGGCTTCAATGAGACAATGACATGTTCTGATAGTTTAGGGATAACCAATCTAGTACCATTACATAAACCAAGTGAATGAATGGTCTTTGTTCATCAACAACATTACAGGTGAACCAACCTTTAACATCAATGAATGAGTAGATACACTGGAAACTCTTAAACCATTTATGAACTCTGGTGTGTGCGCTTCTGCAAGGATTCCACTGCTCGAATCTGATTTACAAACAGTGTCACAACTTAAGTGCATCTTACTTTCAGGAATATGCAATACACTCATATATTTATTTATGGAGTTAACCACATCAAGTATTGTTGCTAGTATTGCACAACTATCAAGATAGCTAGGAATCCTAGGATTACATCGTTCGGGTAATAACATATCATCTGGAATATCAACCTCTACATATTCATTGTTCTTACCACAAATTGTTCATTCACCGATAACAACAATCTAATTAGCAAAGTCCTCAAGTTGTTTTATATCAACAGCATGATTCGTCTTATTTAAGCGCAAGTTCTTTGTCAACCTCAATACTTTACAACTATTCCAAAGATACGATGAATTTATAGCTGCAAATACAATATCTTGTCTACATTTGGGTATCACTGGCAATATTTGCCGAAAGTCTCCACCAAATGCAACAGTATTTCTACAAACAGTTGGTTCAGCACTCGAGGGATTGTCAAAGCGCAACAAATCTCTCATTGTTTGGTCCAGCTCTTCCAAATAGTTTTGTGCATCATAGGAGCTTCATCCCAAATTATTAACTTGGTCTTAACAATCAACTCAACTAGGTGGCTGCCTTGTTTAATACGAAGTATTAACTATGAAATGCATTTAATAGTTAATATAAAATTAATATTATTATATTTATTTTTGAAAACTTATTATATTTATTTTTAAAAAACTTGTTTAACTATAACACTTCAAAGCAGTGTTTGTGCACTAACGGCACCGTTATCCCCAGCCGATTAAACTGTGTCGTTTTGGACATGGGTCAACCTTGTAAGGAGGTAATCATTCGGTACACACAACAATGTTGATTACAATTCATAAATACATAATGTACATTATTTTAACTCATAAAATATATTGTTCTAATACATAAATTACATTAATTCTAACTCATAAAATATATTCCCTCCATCCCATTTTATGTGTTTGATTCGGTTAACGAAACTTGACTGGAGTTATTTGTAATTCAATTTTTCATAATATTAGGTTTAGTATTAATATACAAAATTTATATATTTAGAAACTACACTAAAAGTACTATTGAACACAAAAAATCAAATTTAAAAACAAGTAAAAAATACTAAAGAAAATAAACAAAGACGAAAGAATTAGTTTGACCAATGAATAGTAAGAGTGACAGATAAAATGGGACAAAGGGAGTATATATTACCCTAGAAATTTCATTATTCTAGCGCATAAAATACATTATTCTAACACATAAAATACATTATATCAAAACAATTGATTTTATTACTTTGTAGAATATCGATAATGGACAAAGTGTCTCATTAAGTACTTGATTAGTTCGATGAAATTTATAAATTACAATATCACCAATTTAAGCAAGAAAACATTTCATGAGATGATAAGAAAATGATGAAATTTCTAATTAAGTTTTAACAACCTTTGTTATGAAGATAACAGTTCACGAATCCTCTGCATTGGTTTTCAATATCCCGTTTTAAGTCTTCAGGGAAAGGACTATAAACATGATTGAATTCATAGTTATAATGTATATCATAAGAAACACATTCACGAAATTTTTCTTCTTCTGTATAATGATGTATAGTGTCTTCAGCAGGAGCAGGTGGAGGTGGGGGTGAAGGTATATTATTGCATGAAGACAAATAAAGGTAAAACAAGAGTTAACACACACACCAGAATAATGTATTTACAACTCATAATTGATTATATATTACTTCTATCCCTTTTTATTGTCTTATTTATATATATTTTAATGTGATCTATGACCACTCTATATATATAACGCCTTTAGGCATAATATTAATTAACAGAAGTGTTGTTTTCAAAAAAAAATAAAATTAACAGAAGTGTTGTTATTAACCATTTGTAAAATGAATAAATCGTCATTAATACTATCAATTCATCATTTACAAACTGAATGTGATTTAATTAGTCATAATTGTAAGTTAATGACATTGGAGTAAGTGTTTCTAAGATTTCTATAGGGTGTTGCTATTCGTACCACCCATGGTACAAATAACCTTGAAATTCACAAAGGATTGTAAATTTCAATAACTTTATAGGTGGTACAAATAGCAATAAGGGTATAAGTATGGGTATTTACACCACCATAATCAGCTGTATTAGAATTTTCAAAAAAAAAAAAAAAGGAATTGGGATGGAATGAATATTATTTAAACAAAATTAAATTGAATAACAATTTAAAATTTTAAAACAATATATATATATATATATATATATATATATATATATATATATATATATATATATATATATATATAACAAAAAAACAAAACAGAGCAACCCCTCGCCGGAGGGGTTGCTCCGTTTTTGTTTTTTGTTTTTTTAAATATTTGTTTTTTAATTTTTAAATAGTTATTTAATTTAATTTAATTAAAATAATATTTCTAATTTCAATACATTTTTTTTTGAAAATTCTAACTCCAATACCTAATATTTTGTGTAATTAAATTTCTTAGTCAACATTGTTATTTGTGATATGAAACTATTGGTAATTTGGGCGGCAGAGAATACTAAATGAACCCATATGACTCTATATATATGTGTCTATTTTGTATATGTATCACACAATCTATAAGCCATGGATGGTTGGGTAGAAGATTTTTTTAGTTACAATGATCAAAATCAAAACCATTTTTTTTAGTGACAATGACCAAAATCAAAGCCATTTTTTTAGTTACAATGATCAAAATCAAAGCCAACGACATTATGAGGTATTTTAAGTATTATTTGTATTTTAATATATTTTATCATATATCTAAATTCATTTGTATTATCTATATTATATTCTATCAAACATTATTAATGAATTGTTATTTATTTCTATATATATTGTCAAATATCATTACTAAAAGTCGTTATTTGTTTGCCTGTTTAGAATGAAGATGCAATTGAACTTCATGATGATAATAGAAATAAAAATGATGATCAGAAGAACTCAAATCTCGAGGTTGCATGTGAATCGGATCAATACTTACAATGAGTATGCACGCTAGCTCTAGTTATACTAATGAGAATGTTATATTGGATTGAAATGGAATGAAAATTTTCTTTTTATATTTTATTGTTATGTTAATGTGTTTTTACCGTTTTTAGCTATTGAAAATTAATTTATTATATTATTATAATAATGTAAAATAATGCATACAAAAAATTTGAGTTATAAAGAATATCATGAAAATTTATTAAACGTTAGATACTACAGAAAATAATTAAAAATTATTATACACAAAATTATTATACTATCACAATTTGAAATAATAATAAAAATAAATATTTTAAATATTTAATTACAAAATATTATAAACAAAATTATTATACTATCACAATTAAAAATATAAAAAAATAAATAAATAATAAATAATAAATATAAATTAAAAAACATAATGTTTGACCAACTTTAATGGAGGTGGTGTAAATAGCAATTTCTATTTACACCACCTATAAAGCTATCAAACCTATTAAATGGTGGTGTAAATAGAATTTTGGGTGGTACAAATAGAATTACCCTTTCTATAATGAAATGTCATATTCATTGAATAATTTAATACACTATATTTAGTATACATATTTATACATCTATTGTTCGATTTCAAAATTTGCAATAATTACACTAAAAATTTGCCAGCAAGTATTATGTGGACCGTAGCCTACACAGCTGTATAGATCATAAATAATTTATCCTATAATAATATATGGACCCTAGTCCATAATACAAATTCCCTAAGACTAACCTCAAGGTCAATCCGCAATCATTATTGTGTGGACCATGATCCACACAACTGTGTGGACCATACTATCAAATAATGTACATTTAGTATAAAAATAATGTATTTAATATAAAAATAATGTACATTGTATTCAGGGGATGTACATTATTTGTGTACTGAATGTATATTATATTATATAATGCACATTCAATACATAAAAAATATATATTTAATATATTAAAAATGTACATTTTGTTATGATCCATACAACACTATGTGGACCATGGTCCACACAATAATTAAATGTCAATCGGGTAGCCCTCCGGCTTCTTCCTCTTCAAGTCCATTTCAGCCGGCCCATTAGTAATATTAACCTGTGTCTCCAACGGCAAATTATTGCATGGACCTTGATCCACACAGCTATGTGGACCAAAAATAAAAAGTACATTATTTTTGTACTGAATGTACATTATTTTTGTACTGTAGGTACATTATTTGATAGTATATATCAAATAATGTACCTTCAGTACAAAAATAATGTACCCTAAAATAATGTACCTACAATACAAAAATAATGTACCTTCAATACAAAAATAATGTACTTTTTATTTTTGGTCTGGACCATGGTCCATGCAATAATGATTGGTCTCCAACCCATTACTGTTCACAAATCAATGAGTCATTGTATTAGATAATTACTTAACCTTGTACCAGGCTTAATATACTAGTAATATAGTCACATTCTGTTTTCTTTTGGCTTAGTTGGAGAGAGATCAAAAGAGACATATATAGGTTGCTAATATAATTTTATAAATTAATATACTAGTTCATCCATGCCAAAGACCTTGTGGTCCAGTGGCATCAAACCCTTCCCTTTATACGGGAGGTGGTGGGTTCGAGCTTCAATGGAGATATTTTGAGAAAGTAGTTATGAACAGATACTGCGTTATACTAGAGTTAGTAGTATTCAAAAATACTAGTTCGTCCATATATATTTTCTTTTATAATTTTAATTTTCGCCTTCACCAAACTATATCTTAAATTTCAGGATAATGGGTATTTTTTTATTTTCTTTTTTTTTATTAGTTGATCGATTAAATATGGACGTAAAATTTACATTTGAAAACATGATTGATACATCATATTTCATTGTAATAAACCCAAAAATATATTTTACATGTCTAGGTTTTGTAATCAACCACAAAACAAAGTAATTAATATTGAATATGAATGAAAAACAAAGAGAAGAAAGAAATGACTAGGATTGTTGACGGGTAATAGACCATAACTAGTTTTGAAACAAAGCACATGCTCAATTATTCATTCTAGTTCATCGTTGATTGGCTATGATTGTTGAAAGCTACTAGGGTAAATTAGCTTTACACCATATGAATTGTTTGGTTTATTTATTGAAAATTTGTTATTGATGAAATGCTTTGTTTTAATTTAAACTTTTGAACGTGACATGACGTGTTCTAAAATATCTCATTATTCATTTTAGGTCATCATTAAGCAAGCAGTAAAATTCAAGAAGCTAAGTGCACTATTTAAAAAATATATTTCCACAATAGTTTTCAATTTAACTATTTTACATTTTTTGTAAAACAGTTAATTAGTGGAATAAGATATGCAGCTCTCCTCCTACCATTACTCTCATGGGACTTAAGGATGTATAGGCACACATACAAACAGCTGCAAACAAGTAGTGCTCCGTAAACAATGAATTAATTCTTCACAATTTTTATTTCAAGCTCACAAAATATAAATCAATAAATCATTGTACCAACAAGCTCACAAAATATAAATCAATAAATCATTGTATCAATAAATGTTGGAGTGAGTACATGGATGAAATTAAAGGGAGAGGTCTGAGGAGGCGTTATCCAAAATTAGGATGTGATGGAGAGTGTGGTAAGTAGTAGCTTCATTTATGAGAACATTATATTAATGCTTTTTAATGGTGAAGACTAAATTATGGACATATCTACAAAACTCTGCACAACTAGTGTGACCTTACCTGTCACCTCGCTCAATTTTTTCCTACTATTAATTAATACTTGTATTGTATATCATATATAGTATTAACCAATTATTAATTGTTCTACTATACAAATTCAATGCTTTGGGAAGATGCGACCACATTTGAATAGAAATATATATATATATATATATATATGCAATTTATAAAGATATATTATAACGTGACAACAAATGCATTGCAATTTAGCAATTAATTAATCTTTTATAGCTTTCAATTTTTTTATAACTCATCTTTTCGCCTTCATGGGACTATATCGATCATTGAATTTCATAATGAGTATTTACAAGTTTATTCATGCTTTTCGATTAAATATTTTTTCTAATAGCTAGTCGATTGAATATATATGGATGAAAAATTACATTTCTAATAGCTAGCTAGTCGATTACATTATATTTTTGTTTCTCGTCGCCTGTGCCTTATCTGCTACAGGTTAATTCTATTCCTAATTCCATTTATTTTTAAATCTTAAAACGTAATCCCAAATTCCTATTTCCATTTATCAAGAGCAGCATAAAAGGGGATTGAGGCTGGATTATAAGGGAATTGAAGCTGCTGAAGAAGAGAGTGAAACGGCGGTGAGCTTCGGAGCTTTAGCACAAGCTGGCACACCTCTTATTCTCGGATTTGTCCTAAGCTGCTAGCAATTTGAAAGGAATGCTAAGAATGTAATTAGTTTTCTTTTCATTCTAAATTATGTAATTTAATTTCGATTAAGGGATAACATAAGGAAACTTTAGGGAGAAATTGATAGGGTTTTCATAAGTGTCTTGGCTTTTGCAAAATCATTATCAGACTGCTTGGTCCCTTACACATTGTGGATTTCTTTTAGATGATTTTCATTGTAATTCAATCCTCAATTATGTTAGGGCTTAAGTTCGTGAAAGATAAATCTGCCAAACTAAAGCAAGCGAGTGGACTCAGTGTAAGAACCCTCTCCCTCACTCATTCCCTTGTTCTTTATCAGTATATGTATGTATTCCGTTCCAAAGTAAGAATTTGTTGGACACTTGAAAAAAATGCAGTTGTAGGATGAGCATTTTACACTTATATGAGAATGTTGTTTGTAATTACTCTGTATTTGGGCAGCGAACTCCTTTGAGACGGAACAACTGAGTTGCTTTCTATCTTAGTTAATATTTTCTATTCTCTATAGAAATTATTTAGTATTAAAAATTGTACTTTGCAAAAGTACAGTGCAGTTAGGGTTTGAATTTTAGAGTTTATGACTGAATTATTTGGTTTAGGGGTTATTTTTTACTTCTTAGTATTCTTAAGTGTGACTTAGCTTGTTCCTAAAAGTGATAGTTATACTGGAGTCTAGATAACCTTTACTTGACCCTAGTGGATAATGGATAGCAGGTGTTCTGCACATTGTATCCTGTTGAGTTTGATTTGATTACTTCAGCACTATTTTTAGACTTGTTTGTTTGAATTGTTAGATTTAATCAAGTTTTTAACCTTCATGCACTTCCAGATTATATTGTTAGAAGAACTATTGAATCAATGATGTCTAAGAAACCCACTTCATCTAACATATTGTGTTTTGGCAATGATAAGGTGATTACAACTCGTTCCTTCATCATTTGGTTTTCAATTTAAGCCAATCTTGATAAACATATACTTATATGGATTTTCTATCTAGTTCATAAGAAGTTGACCATTGCGCAATTGTGATTGAACAATTATTCTATTATATTCTTCCCAATGTTCTCTCTTTGTCCCCATATAATATTTTAGATGCCTTGTGCAATTATTTGACAGATGAACTTCTCAAGTGTTATGTATGTGGATGAGCTTTTGACATCCTCAGCATGGTGCGTTTTATTAAGAAGGGTGAGAAAAAGTTTTTATGTTCCCTTTTATGTTCCCGTTGTTGGTCAAAAATATCAATGGATGTTTAACTAGGCAAATTATTATCTTATGGAACAAATAGCAGCTGACTCTTATACTTTGATAGTTAGTCACTCATATGTTCTCGGTTCTCGCAGACCAATCCTGCACTCATGGTAAAACCTTGCCCATTTTTCTCTTTTAGAATTTGTTTTCTATCTAAAAAGTGATCAGACATACTGAATTCCTTGAAACCCAACTCTTCTGGTGCAAATCATCTCTTCAAGGAAATTTTCGGATCTTTTAAAATAATTGCTTTTTGGCCCATAGGTATCACTCACTTACTCGGCTGTTGAAAGCTCTCATGCCTAAGTTGTCTAGGGTTTTATAATAGATCACATTTAGGCAACTTTCGACCACTTTTGAGTGGTCGGAAATTTGTAGATTTTCAGCAGTGATAATTGACCCACCAGTTAAATATAAATTTCATTGTAATAAACTAAAAAAAATTATTTAAGTTGTCTAGGGTTTTATAAAAGACCATAAAACAAAGTAATTAATACTCCGTATTGAATTTGGATGAAAAACACTCAACATAAAAGAAAGAGAGAAATGGTTAGAATTACTGACTGCTACTAAACTATAATTTATTTTGTAATAGAGCACATGCTATCATAAACATAAAATAAAGAAATAGCTATAATTGATGAAAATTATTAGAATAAATTAGTTTTACACCATATGAGTTGTTTGATTTGTTTATTAAAAATTTATTACAAATGTGATGTTTTTTCTCAAATTGAAGTTTTGAATGTAACATGACAGTGTATTAACAGAGGCAATTTTGAGTCATTTTCACTTTTGGTCCTACTATTATTGGGGCATTGCCAATTTTAGTCCACTTTATTAATTTTTGCCACATTACGGCCAGTCTTATTTAGTTCTTGCCACTTTTAGTCTACCGTTAAAATTTTCGTAAAATAACCGTCCAAAATAGGGATATTTTGGTCTTTTCATGATTTGATCATCTCCTTTACCCCCTTTGCAATGGTCTTCCTTACACATTTTCATCTAATGAAGAGGTCCGGCGAAAGCCATGGCTTTGTAATGTGGCTTACATGGCTTCCGCCGGACCTCTTCATTGGATGAAAATGTGTAAGGAAAACCACTGCAAAGGATCAAGGAGATGACCAAAGAATGAAAAGACCAAAAATACCCCTGTTTAGGACAACCATTTGACAAAAATTTTAACGGTGGACTAAAAGTGGCAAGAACTAAATAAGATGGCTGTAATGTGGTAAAAATTAATGAAGTGGACCAAAATTGGCAATGCCCTAATAACAGTAGGACCAAAAATGAAAATGACTCGGCAATTTTTTATGGGAGATGCGATTGAGAATTGAAGTGTGTCAATCTGATATGGGAAGCAAAGGGAATGGGAATGATAGCTTCCAGTTCCAGATTATGATTATTTATAACCATTGATGAAGTGACCTAAACTGCCCTCATCGCATCTCTCTCAATTTTTTTCCTACCAATTAATTAAGACTTGTATATATAGTATTAATTAATTTTTTTTATGTTACTATGTAATTTCAATGCTTCAGTGCATTGTAGACCCTGATCCTAAACGACGTAATTTTGAAATTTAATTTTGATGGTGACCGCTTGTTGTTCAATTCACATTGTAGTTTTTTTTATTTTAAAAATATTATAAAGCATGTGTATGTGCCTTGTAGAGCTGTCAATACGGGCTTAACCCGCCGGGCTAGCCCGCCCCGCCCCGCCAAAAGGGCGGGGCGGGCTCACATTTTAGGAGCCCGTTTTAGGGCGGGCTTTTTAGCCCGCCACCGCCTAGCCCGCGGGCTAGGCGGGGGCCCGCCAGCCCGCCAGTTTTTTTTTTTAATTCAATTAGAATTATATTTCGTTATTTTTAGTTTGAATTGAATTAGGATTATTGTTATTTTTTTTAGTTTTAATTCGCAGAGAGTCCAAGACAGCAGCGTAGCACAGCCCTAGGCCCCTTGCCGTTTCTCTGTAGTCGAAATCCGCATTCTCTTTCTCAATCTCATTCATCGAATTTTCGAATCTTCGATTCACTCATTCACGCAAACGGAAAACCCAATCTGCCAATCTCGCATCTCCCATTCTCCCGCTATCGGCTATTGCAGTCGCAACTCGCAATTCAAGTGACCACCTCCGTGAGCTCCGTCCGGTAACTCGCAATTCAGGCGTCCTACACTCTTACGTGGCTACATCTAGGATCATTGATTAACAGGTTATTTATTTTCTCTTTTTCTGTTTATATATTACATTATGATTTATGACACTGTGTTAGTTTAATGTTTATAAAATTATATATTACATTATGAGAATGACAGTGTTTCAGTGTGTTTATTATATATTACTAATTTAATACATTACTAATATGTATAATGTATTACGAATTTTAAGATTTACAGTGTGTGTAAGATTTTAAGATTTACATTTTACAATTTGTTTATATATATTGTGATTGTGACTAGAAATCTATAAATATTACAGTATGTTTGACTAGACATTGTGTATTTGTGTTTATATATTTTGATTATTAGATTATATAGTATGTTTGACAACGAGTTAAACTCTACCGTTAGATTATCCGTGTATTATTCGTGAATCGTGATGGATTCTGTCTCTTTGAACCAAACTCCTGTGAACCAAACTGCTGTGAACCAAACTACTAATACCATTGACAATGATGCTGTTGATGGAATGCCAGGATTGGATAGTACTACTACAAAGAAAGGTAGATCTAAAGAACTTACCTCTGATGTGTGGAATTTTTTACAAAGATTGGACTTGGTGAAGATGGTATTCAAAGGGCAAAATGTAATGGTTGTTTAAAAGAATTTAAATCTGGGGGAAAAGAATATGGAACTTCTACATTAAGGAGACATAGAGAGATATGTAGAATGTTGAAGTATCATGACCTTAGGCAAATGTTTGTTAATAATGAAGGCAAACTTGCATCTAGGAAAGTAGATCTAAATGTTGCTAGGGAGTTAGCTTCTGCAGTCATCAAACATGATTTACCATTTTCATTTGTTGAGTATGATGGTATTAGAAAATGACAGAAGTATTTGAATCCTGATGTGCCATGTATCTCTAGAAACACACTTGTGTCTGACATTACCAAACTCTACTATCAAGAAAAAGAGAAACTTAAACAAGTGTTAGCAAATATCAAAAATAGAATTTGTTTAACTTCTGATGTATGGACTGCATGCACTAGTGAAGGATATATTTGCTTAACTGGGCACTTTGTTGATGAGAATTGGAAATTGAATAGTAAGATACTTTGCTTTGCTAAGATGCCCCCACCACACACAGGAGTTGAATTAGCTGCAAAAATATATGGATTTTTGAAAGAATGGGGAATTGAAAGAAAGGTGTTCTCTTTGACATTAGATAATGCATCTTGTAATGATACTATGCAAGACATTTTAAAGGAGCAATTAGCTTTGCATGATAGTTTGTTATGTGATGGAGAGTTTTCCACATTCGTTGTTCAGCCCATATATTAAATCTCATTGTTCAAGAGGGGTTGAAAGTGGTTACTTCAGCTTTGCATAAAATTAGAGACTCTGTCAAATATGTGAAAGGTTCTGAGGGTAGGATGAAAAAGTTTGAAGAATGTATAAATGCAGTTGGTAACATTGATACTAGTATTGGTTTGAGATTGGACGTGGTTACTAGGTGGAACTCTACGTATTTAATGTTGGAAAGTGCTATTAAGTATAAAACGGCATTTGCTTCTCTTCAATTGAACGATAGACATTATAAATTTTGCCCTTCAAATGAAGAATGGAAAAGAGGTGAGAAAATATGTGAGTTTCTTGAGTCATTTTATGAGGTGACAAATTTGATTTCCGGTTCTTCCTATCCTACCTCAAATCTATATTTTATGCAAGTTTGGAAGATTGAAAGTATGTTGAAAGAAAATTTGCATAATGAAGATGTCTTGATAAGTGCAATGTGTAGAAAGATGTTTGACAAATTTGATAAGTATTGGAGTGAATATAGTCTAGTGCTTGCATTTGGAGCTATTTTTGACCCAAGGATAAAGCTTGTATCATTGGAGCATTTATATGAGGAGGTTGAGAGTGATCCAATTAAAGTTCAAGATATGGTTTCACTTTTGAAGACAAATTTGAACAAGCTTTTTAGTGCTTATGCGAATATTATTGCTCCACGTCCTTCCCAACCTCAAGTCACATCTTCAAGTATGCAAAGTGAAAGTTTAGGTAAAACTAAGGGTAAAAGAGCATTTGAAGTAAGTATTCTAAGTTCTAACTCTTCAATTTATATATATTTTGTTTATTTTCTATATTTGAATTTGTGATTGTGATAACATGTTTAATGTTATAAATTTTAATTTCTAACTAATGTAGGCAATTAAAAAGTATGATAGTCGAACTGTTAAGACTATTGGAAAGTCAGAATTGGAAATTTATTTGGAGGAGCCAAAACTTGAATATGCATACTATGAGGATTTGAACATCTTGGATTATTGGAAAGAACGTATGCATAGATATCCTGCACTTGTATTGATGGCATGAGATGTTTTGGCTATCCCAATTACTACTGTTGCATCGGAGTCGGCATTCTCTATTGGTGCTCGTGTGCTCACCAAGTACAGGAGTTGTACTTTGCCTGAAAAAGTGCAAGCTCTTATTTGCACAAGAAATTGGTTGCATGGTTATGCTATTGGTAAGTTACTAAGTTATTATGTTTGTTTACAAAATAATAAAATATTGGATTATATTTTAGTTAGTTGATATTTTGGTGTACTATAAATTTGTAATTTAATTCTTATTTATCTTTTGTGTTGAATATTTATGTAGATACTGAAGAAAGTTCAAATTCAAGTTATTCAACATCAAATTTGTCTTGTGAAGATTCAAATGTTGTAAATCTTGTTGATGAAAATGAAGAGGTAGAAGAAGATGAGAATGTTGGGATGTTTGAATGATGTAATGGTTTGAATTTATGTAGTTAATTAGTTGTCTTTGGAGTTTGAACTTTGAATGTTTGGTTTAATGGTTTATGAACTTATATAGCATGGACTAATTTATGATATTTACTTATTTTTAATGATTTCATTGATTTGTGAACTTTTTACAACTATATATGCAAATATGTTATAACAAGGTAACAATTAAGTAATATATTAGAGTATATAGAATTAGACTTAAGATTTTAGACACATAGCTTAAAAAAAAAAAAAAAGCGGGCTTTGGCGGGCCCCCGCGGGCCTAAGGGGGGGCGGGGCGGGCTGCCCAAACTTAGGCCCGTTTTTAGGCGGGCTTTTTAGCCCGCCCCGCCACAAAGGCGGGCTTTGGCGGGGCGAGGCCTGCCAGCCCGCATTGACAGCTCCACACGATATGTTTGTTACATAACTACTAATTTGTTTAGGTACACAATTACGTAACATAAGACACAACAACGGATAACGGTGCCTATTTAATCCTTATTCCTTCAAAAAATTGATAAGAATAATTTATTACTTGTTGATCAAGAATGTTAATTATCTAGATATAGGCCCTGTTTGGTAAATAATTAGCCTATCAGCCAATTTTAGCTTATTTGACCACTATTAGTTGTTTGGTTAATAAGTTTTTTGTAACTCTAAAATGCTAAAATTCAAAAGGCTACTAAAAAAACAGCCTTTTCAATTAGCTTTTTGAGAAAAGAAATTATACCAAACAACCATCAGCTAACAGCTAACCTATCAAAAAACTTTCTACAATCAGCTAATGTTATCAACAAATCATACCTTCTAACCCAAACGGCCAACCCAATCAGCTAGCAACCATTTACCAAACAGGACCATAGATTGAGAAGAATTGATCTTCTTTTTTGGAAGATCATTTCTCCTGAGATTGATTGGTTTTCATTATGTGGTGTTCCAACAAAAAATTAACATAAAATTTCGGAATTGAAATATCTCCTGAATGATAGACTTTGGTTTTGGAGAATTAGAAGATCTTCCTGAACCAGATAACCATTATATAACGTGGCTTAAAACACACATAGACATTTGATTTGTTAAACTCAAATCGTCAATTCCACCTAAGCACAAACAAATATTGGGTAACAATTATGAAATATATATAGATTGAAAATCTCAATTGAGAAATGCCGTGCATGATTAATCTCTCTATTTAATTTATCTTTACTTTTTTCTTTAAAGTTTTGTAATTATACTAATAAATTAATAACTCTTAATAATAATTGAAACGTATTAATATAGAAATCTTTAATATTTGTTATTTCTCAAAATTAAAATCTAAAATGATAAATTAGAAAGGATTAAAACAAACTAATAATATTAAAAATTAATTTTGATTATTAAAAGATCAAATATACATAAATTTTTTTTTAAAAAATAGATAGAAGGCTATATCCAACAATTGATTTTATTACTTTCTCAAATATCAATATTGGGCAAAACGTCTCATTATTTACTTGTACTTAGTGAGTAGTTCATTGAATTTTATAAATTAGAATATCACCCTTCTAAGCAAGACAACAACACATAAGATAAAGATAGAAGGTCTGATCTAATTCATTTATGGACAAAATATACGAAATCTACAATTTGCGACCCATCTACATGCCTCTTCAAAAGTCGTGTTTATGTCGCGAGGAAAAGGAGAAACATCATAGGTAAGGCATCGTCGAACTTCTTCTTCTATAAATTCATCTGTAATACCTCCTAGAGCGGGAGCAGGCGGAGGTGGAGGTGGAGGTATATTATTACATGCACAGGATAATAAAGGTAAAACAATGCCTAACACAAACACCATAATTATGTATTTGCAGCTCATAATTATTGATTATTTTATTACTCTTATATATCCCTCTCTATCCTCTTATTTCTATTTTTTGTGATCTTTGACCACCCTATTAGGTTGTGTGTGTATATATACAATGTTTTTGTGCCAAAAACTTTGTAGTCGAGTTGCATAAATGTGACTCTTTTAAATGAGAGATCTCAAGTTTGTGCTCAAATATTACATTGTAATAGAATCTGTAGTACTTACAAAAAAGAAGTGAAAGTGCTATTATTAAACACTTGAATGTACAATGAACAAATCATCATTAGTTATCAATTCATTTACAACGGAATATGATTTAGTCAGTTAATGACATTAAAGTAAATGTTTATAATATTTCCTGAATAAATAGTCATATTCATTGAATATTTTTAATACACTATATTTATTATACATATTTATACATGTATTGTTTAATTCCAAAATTGTTAATGACATTAGAGTAAATGTTTATAATGTTTTCTCAACAAAAAGTCATATTCATTGAATATTTTTAATACAGTATAAAATTATACTCTAATTATACTCATACCTCGTAAAAGAACATTTGTACAAATAATAGACTGCCAATTAAAGAAAATATAGCCAATCAAAACACAGTCGTTTTCTATGGCGAGAAAACGTTAATATATATATATAAAGCTAAAAGTCTCTTACTTTATTATAGAGATAGATAAGAGATATTAGGCCACCCCCAATAGAGGATTGTAATTAGTTTTTGGTAAGATAAAATCTTGAAGGCATGATTTTAACTAATGCGGAGGGGTAATTTTTTGGGGTTGGGTCCTCCTGCAAATTTATGTTTTTGTTAGATTATTTAAAAAAAAAAAAGAAGAAAGAAACAAATTAAAGCAATGAGATGCAACCACGTCTCACTGACCAACCAGCGGGCGCGTGTAACACGCGCTCACGGGGAGCGTTTCAGTGTGGCGGCCACTCTGAATCTTTTACTTGTTTTATTTTTATTTTTCTTTTGTGGCCATTACTATGAGAAAAAACTTAAAGTTAATGGGAAGAAGGGGTTTTGGGATCGAGTGAGATAGTGGAGGATGAGGTGGATGCTTTAGGCCCACAAAAAAATTGAGAAAAACTCAAAGAGTTAATTCTAGAAATGGTCATTCGACTATTGACTTTTACCAATTTTTGTCCTTAACTTTTGCCAATTTTTGTCCTCGACTTTTAATTTGACCAAGGTTAGTCCTTTAACTATTGATTTTGTACCAATTTTGGCCCTTCTGTTAAATCTATGTTAAATAGGTGTTAAAATTGAGGGCAAAAATGTAAAACTAAATATTTTAACATTTCTTCTTCACTTTGTTTCCCCTCCTCCATCGCAAGATTATATAGTGAACAATATATGTAAGTAAATATTTTTTTTTTGGAATTTTATGTTAAATTGTTTCAAGTAATCAATTTTTTTTCTTGCATTTTTTTTTATTTTTTTTGGTTTGCTGGACGTAATATATACTTTGTAATATTTTAACGTTAGAGTGTCGTAGTTTTCCAGTATTCAATTTTGCAGTAGTGATTTTCCAATGACTTTTTCATAACTCCCAACCAACCATAAGCACAAGAAGACAGCCATCTATAAGGAGAATAAACAAATATGGCCCAAGTTTCNAGAATAAACAAATATGGCCCAAGTTTCATAGGTTAGAATAATTTCTGTAAGGTTTTCTTTTTGGTGAATTATTGTAAGGTTTCTTTGATTACACTATAAATGAATAGAATGAAATAAATTCCATCACATTGAGTTATGAAATTATGAACATGGAGTTATGAAATTGTGAACATGGACCCGAGTCCACCTTGCAAGGTGCACCCGGGCCCATGGCATAACAACTGTGAGGAGGCCCCTAGTATTATTAATTTAAAGCTTTTTTATTTTTCTGAAAGACCTAATTTTAAATATAATTAATATATAGATAAATAAATGGAGAACTTAGCATTAAAAAAAAAACTTAGGGTGTGTTTGGTTCGCACATGTGAATCGGAATCGGAATGTGTATCAAATACTTGGTAATGGTAATGGGTTTTGGTGAAAGTATTTTGCATGTTTGGTAGTATGGTGAAATGAGAATGATTATTAATAGTTGGGGAAGAGGAGGATGAAGGGAAATGAAACCCTTATTTTATTAGGGGATGAGTTTTGCAATTAATGGTGTAATCAAAACCCATAGTAGTGTTATAAAAACTTGTCAACTTAACTAAACAATAACAATGACTTTGATACTCATTCATAATAGCTAAACCTATCAACCAAACACACCCTTATTAATAATTAAATAAAAAGGAATTGAATATTACAAATTATTAAAAAGTTATTGGTAAACAATGTTAGCAGTTGAAGTACTAATTCTATTCGTGTCACTACATATTAATATTGAGAGTCCTTTTGAATCTCTAATCCAAGAATTAGCAACGTACAATTGACCATGGACAAAAACAAGGTTTCTTCAGGAGCAACCAACATGACATTAAGTCAAACTTATCATTCTACAATGGTTTTGGATATATGCGATATGTAGAGCAATTACGTGGTTCCATAGCCGTATCAATTACTTGCAAGTAATTCCAATCAAAGTACCAATCATGGAAATAACCTAACCATACAGAATAGTTTACGAGAAACCTGACCTCGTAGCGGAAGCGGAAACAGTGTTGATCTCCAGCCACAGTTGATGTAATGCGCCTTGAACGGTATACCGTTAGCCATACTTGTCTCATGCTTCACTCAGAACCCTAGATGGTGTACTGGTGTCTACTGAGCAGTATGAGTTATGTGCTATACAATGCTTGCCTTGTATCCCATCAATACAGGTTTATATAGGCACAGATTCTGGTTGAATAACAACTACTAGTTATTGGGTCTAACCAAACTACTTAATAAGCCTAGCTAACTTGCACCACTTAATTAAGGCCCTAATATATATATGTATGTATGTATATATATATATATACATATGTATATGTATATGTATATGTATATATATGTATATGTATATATACATATACATATATATACATATATATATGTATATGTATATATATATATGTATATATATATATATTATTAGGGAAAATCATACATTCTCCCACTTGGTGCAAGTACTAGCACAGCCCTCATCAAAGAACAAAACACACGAATCATAGTAATAAGTCCTCTATTTTATAGAGTAATATCCATTATGGTCACATGCATTTTAATTCTCCAACTTAGGCCCCTCATGAACAAACTCAATGTTTATTCTCGGTAACTTATTGATGTCCATTCAGTAGCTTCATGAATCTAGCTTCCATGTCAGTTACGGATTCCTTCGGGCCAAGTTTGAAATCCTCAAACCTTTTCATAGCAATCGTCAACTTTTTATCCTTTTCTTGCTCATCTCCTTCGCCTATTTGCATGAGCACATCCAAGATGTCCTTAGCTGATTTGCATTTTCTCACCCTTGGAAATAGCGACTCATCTAGAGCTTTGTAGAGTATGTCCTTAGCAATGTTGTCGAGATTCACACAAGTTCTCTCCTCGGTGGTCAGTAAGGATTTTTCCTTCGGTATCATTGCTGGTGATGTTGGATCATCAAGGACTCGGTTGGTGTTAACTTCTAAGATCTTGATGGGTCCGCCAGTGATTACGTCACACATCTCATCATGAATGGCAGACAAGTGAGCCTGCATTCGCACTTTCCAATCATCAAATTTATCTAGGTTAAACATGAGGAAATGCCTATGATGTTCCATTTTAGACATAGTGCAAAGCGTAAAAAGATTTTGACAAATTTCAAAGAGGATCACCAGGCAGTATACACAGAGTGTTCACCGTTCAAGGCTACGGCTCTGATACCACTTGTTGGTCCCGGTGGAGAGGTGTGAGTCTAGAAGGGGGGGGGGGGGGTTGAATAGAATCACAAGGATTTTTAAAACTTTTTCAAAACAAAGATAAGTACGCAGCAGAAAGATTATGTCAAATTTTAGTTTTTACTTTACACACGAATTTTTCTTATAAAATATAATTTTAGGTTTGTGTAAGATATGTAATGTAGTGCGTAAAAATGAAAGAGTAGAGAGAAAGAGATTTTTATAGTGGTTCGGCTGTTAACTAAGCCTACTCCACTCTTCTTCACAACTCGTGAAGGTTTGCAGTATATCCTCCGTAAATAGTACAAACTCCTTTACAACGTGCTCCTTTGATCACTTAGCCCCGCAGCTACGTCGTTGTAGGTTTTTCAACTTCTCCCAAGTTTACTCCGCCTCTTTCTACTCCACACGTAGAGATGGTTGAAATGTTTTGATGTTTCTCCAACTTTGAGATTCTTGTGATTGAGTTTCTTGATGTCAACTTTTGAACTTCACAGGATCTCCTTTTAAGCTGAATATTTCTTATGAGCTTTTGAATATTTTGATCAGACAGGAAATAGTTTTCTCACTTAGCACACTTTTCTTTTTCAACCTTTTCAAAGTGAGATGGGACAAGGGTGTTTATAGGTGGGAATTTCAGATCCGTTGGAGGGAATGTGAAATTCAAAACCTATTATCCAGTGTGTAATATCCAATGAGTAATGTTTGACCTTTTTCAGAATGTCAGTACTTTTCTAGCCGTTTGTTCTCTTTTGTGCAAGGACAATTTGTCTTTTGTCCCACAAAAAGGTGACAATCATTAAATGCTCCTTGGGATCGTTGCATAGGATCCGATTTGACATTAAGTTAAAACCCATTCTCAAGGCAATAGATAAGACAACTTTTAGAGAATGTCTTTGCCTCGGTTACTCGTGAGAATGATTGACCTTATCATTCTCTTTGATCTCCTCGAAACAATCACAGTTTGATTGTTCGATCATAAACGTTCGGCCCTTCCATTCTTCGGCCAGAATCCTTTGTCTTCGGTTCCTCAAATCTTCAACGCTTCGGTTCTTCAGATCTTCAACGTTTCGCTTCGGTTCTTCAATTCTTCGGTGCTTAAGTCTTAAATCCTTTTTACGAGAGATATCTTAGTGATGACTCGTTATTTCTTGACATTAGGAATTCTTCAAGGATCGAGGCATGAGACTTAAAGATCTAATCTAAAAGACAAAATAAAATTGGGGGTCTCCTTGGGGTCATTGGTATAATCAAAATCAATAGCTCGGGGTTCCTAACAATATATATATATATATATATATATATATATATATATATATATATAGAGGCGCGCTCCCATGCAAACTGCGCTCAAGAAAGAAATAAGAACACTTCATAGCTGTCCACGTGTCCATATCAACGAATCAGATGTAACTTTAAAAAAATGACGCAGTGACATTTTCGTAAATAACTCGGACTTTAGTGCAAGTAATTGTGTTATAATAAGTGCACCTAGTTTCACTTACAATTGCACCTATTTTTGCACATATTTTCACTTACAAGTGCAAGTAATTTACCTTGTTAATATTCATGCACCTATATGCAACCTAGGTGCACCAAATTATAACATTAGGTGCACCTAGTTATAACATTAGGTGCACCTAGTTATAACATTAGGTGCACTTAGTATTGATACTCAGTTTACAATTTACTTGCACTTGTAATATATATTACTTGCATATGCAATACATTTTACTTGCACTTGTGCACCTATTTTCACTTACAAGTGCAAGTAATTTATCTTGTTAACATTCATGCACCTGGGTGCAACCTAGATGCACCTAGCAATAACATTAGGTGCATTTAGTATTGATGCTAAGTGTACAATTTACTTGCACTTGTAATACATTTTACTTGCACTTGTGCACGCATCTATTTTCATTTACAAGTGCAAGTAATTTACCTTATTAACATTTATGCACCTGGGTGCACCTAGTTATAACATTAGGTGCACCTAGTTATAACGTTTCTGTAGATTTGACATGGATGAGACAAAAATGTGTAGGAATAAAAAAGTTTGACTAAAATATGTAAAGTACTATGCTCATTACCTTCTTCTCATTAGGGTTTTTGATAAGAAGGTAATGAGCCTACCTTCTTTAATCAAAAAAAAAGAAAAAAAGAAAAAAAAAAGAAGGTAAAAGCTGTTGAGCTCACTTGGGGCGAGAGGTAAAGGGAGGCTACATTTGATGATGATGATGATGATGATTATTATTATTATTATTATTATTATTATTATTTAATATTTAATACGGCTACATTATTTATTATTATTATTATTATTATTATTATTATTATTATTATTATATTATATACGACTACAGTAGTCGTAGTTACGTTGTTGTTTTTTTTGGCTATTATTATTTCATACGAGTATAGTAGATAGTAATAGTTGTTATTATTATTATTATTATTATTATTATTATTATTATTATTATTTACAGATATATCGAAAGGTTTGAACAGTCGAGTCGCGCACTACCGATTCTGAAAGCGAAGACGAAGATGCCCTAAGTACTACAAGTTCTGATCGTAAAATTCAGCATATGCATTTCGATTTTATGTTGTTAATTAATATTTAATAAAATAAAAATTATAAAAAAAAAACAAATTCGAAGTAATAAAAATTGGAAGGATTGTGTTCTAGTTAAATATAAAATTACGAAAGATGCTTATCAAACCGTATTCAATTCTTTAATTGCTTTGAAGATCTTATAATCACATATATTAAACAAATTAATGGTGTTTACATCTCTAATTAATTAATATATAAAAGTGTATAGTAGTAAAGAAGTGTTAAATTAAAAAAAAAAAAAGTGAAAAGAAGGCAATTTGTGGCATTTTTGGTCAAAGCAAAAAAAAATAAAAGAAGGCATTCCAATTACCTTCGGTTTTTAAAAGAAGGTAATGCCATTAGTACTTTACACATTTTTGTCTAGGGTTTTGAATCAACACATTTTTGTCCATATGATGTCAAATCTACACATTTAAAGCAATGACTCAACAATTATTGAAAAGAAATGTACGGAGTAACTTTTTAAGTAATATCCTACAACCCGTGAATGTGAATCCATATCACAATTATTGAAAAGAAATGTATGGAGTAACATTTTAAGTAATATCCTACAATCCGTGATCATCACTGCGCTCCTACTTTCGATAAACTATTCGTGTTTGTGTTCAATAAGCATTCGTTTATTAAGGTAAATGAACATAAATGAACAAATTTTAAAGTTCAATTAATAAGTGAACATAGTCTGAACATTTGTAGACTTGTTTGCAAAGAGCTCATGAACAAACTCGTTTTGTGTTCGTTTAATAAAATATTCATAAACACGAACAAACTCGCTAGTGTTTGTTTAATTATGTTCACAAACATGTTCATGAACATAATTAAACAAACACTAACAGAGTTTGTTCGTGAACATTATTAAACGAACACTAAATTAGCGCCCCCACCCCCGCGCGCGCGCGCACATATATATATATATATATTCAAATTGGAACCCATCCTTAGGTAAGAACTATGAACCATCTTAGCCATATATGATTTGGTGAGATTTGTATTTTTTTTTAGTTTGTGTGTGTGTGGGGGGGGGGGGGCAAAA